>NC_081398.1:7479725-7779725 GCF_030684315.1 Stegostoma tigrinum
ATCCAGGCTTGAAGTTCAGGGTCATCTTTAATTTCACGCTCGGTCTTATAGTAATACATGACGATTCTGGTGACAAATCTGTTAAGGATCAGGAATGAAAAAGTGTATTAAGATTTTGCCTGTCAGGCTTTTTAAATTCATATTTGGGATGTGTGCACAAATGGATAGGTCCAGTTTTTTGACATTTGACCCTAGTTTCCCCAGGAACATGCTGTTGGATGGTCTGCTTCAGCCACAAAGGATGGTGCTTCCCCTACTTCTGTTCCAACTGGGATGAGCTGGTGTGTGAGTTGGAGGACTACTCAGGGAAGATAGTGTTAAGACTCACCTGCAGCCCTCGTCCTCACAGGAGTGGTAATGTATTCTGTAACATTTAAGTAAACTGCTTCAAAGTTACCATGGCCACCATAAAAGCTGAACAGTTTGATTGTAAAGTATTCATTGGGAAATCAGGCCAGGTTTGATTCAAAGAAACTATTTTTTTTCGTACCAGGTGACATTTCAAGGCAGATTGTTAGTGATTGAAAAGTAAGCACGCAGGCATTTGTGGAAGTGCATTGTGTGACTTCAGAAAATGGTACACCAGCAGGAGGAGCTTGTGATGAGCGGATAGCTTCAAAACTGTTTGCTATTGACAAAGAATCAAGCTTTGATTATACATTTTTGCAGTTAAGGTTAAAGTCGTCACACTTCCATCTGGTAATGCAGGTAAATAAACTAGCATTTAAAAGGCTATGCATTTAGCTCAGTTGCTGATTGTGCTAAATAACAGGAAGCTCAGAAGGTTCACTTTTTAAGAGTATATTGATTAAGGGTACTAGTGTGGGTTGCCTCATCCTCCATGAAAGAAAGATTATTTAAAATGAGCTTTGAGTTCCAATATTTTAGTTGCCGGATTAATATCATTGATTTTATATTGAAAAGGGCCCTGTTGGCAATTAATAGCAAGATGTTTGTGGAGTTTTCCCTGCTTCATACACCTTTGAAAATGGTCGGTGGGATGTGGATGTTGAAGACATGCTCACATTTGTAACAGATCAAATCGGCAGGGTAAAGGAGGGGAAGCTTTTTTCACAAAGTAAGGAATCCTGAAATTCAGCAGAGTCACTTGGACCTCGCATTTAATTCCAGCAACCTTATTTTGATTGTTGCATGAATGGTCATGAATAAATGGAGTCAACATAAATGGTCTTAAAAGAACAGATAATGTCTTAAAGTTTAGCATAGCCAAAACATACAAATAGGAGCACAGTGTGGACAGATTGGGCTGTTTCCATGCTGTGTGACTCTGGAAGACTGGTTAAAGAGATTAGATCACACAGAATAGAGGGAGAACTAGCCATTTGGATACATAAGTGGTATGGAGGGAGGAGACACAGGGTGATACTGAGGGGTTGTTTTTCAGACCGGAGGCCTGTGACCAGCAGTGTGCCGCAAAGATCAGTGCTGGCTCCACTACTTTTTGTCATTTATACAAATGATCTCAAAGTGTGAATAGAGGAGGTATGGTTAGTAAGTTTTCAGAAGACATCAAAATTGGTGGTGCAGTGAGCAGCAAAGAAGGTTATCTCAGAGTACCATGGATCCTTGATCAGATGGACCAATGGGCCAAGGAGTGGCAGATGGATTTTAACTTAGATAAATGTGATGTATTGCACATTGATAGGGCATATCAGGGCAGGGCTTATGCACTTAATGGGAAGGTCCTGTGCAGCGTTGCTGAACAAAGAGACCTTGGAGTTCACAGTTCCTTGAAAGTGGAGTGGGAGGTAGACAGGATAATGAGGAAGGTGTTTGGTATGATTGCCTTTATTAGTCTGTGCATTGAATATAGAGGTTGGGTCATCATGTTGCAGCTGCACAAGACATTGGTGAGGCCACTTTTGGAATAATGCATTCAATTCTGTTCTCCCTGCCATAGGAAAGCTGTTGCAAAACTTGAAAGGGTCCAGAAAAGATTTACAAGGATGCTGCTGGGGTTGGAAGGTTTGAGCTCTAGGGAGAAGCTGAATAGGCTGGGACTATTTTCCTTGCAGCGTCAGAGGCTGAGGGATGATCTTATAGAAGTTTATAAAATCATGAGGGGCTTGGGTGGGGTGAATAGTCGAGGTCTTTTCCTTGGGATAGCAGAGTCCAAAACTAGAGGCATAGGATTAAGGTGAGAGGGGAAAGATTTAAAATGGACCTCACAGGCAACTTTTTCACACGGAGGGTGGTGCGTGTGTAGAATGAGCTCCCAGAAGAAGTGGTGGAGGCTGGTACAATTACAACATTTAAAAGGCATCTGGATGGGTATATGACTAGGAAGGGCTTAGAGGGATATGGATCAATAGCGGCAAATGGAACTAGACTAATTTAGGAGATCTGGTCAGCATGGCTGAGTTGAACCAAAGGGTCTGTTTCCATGCTGTACATCCACATGACTCTGTGAATCTATATGTTATTGGCCATTCGGCCCTTTGATTCTACTGTGCCATTTAATATGATTATTGCTGATAATCCAACTCTGCGCTTTATTCCTGTTTTCTCCTCAAGCCCTTTGATCCCTTTAACCCTAAGAACTATGTCTAACTCCTAATTGAAAACATTTAATGTTTTGGCCTCAACTGCTTTCTGTGGCAGAAAATTCCACAGGCTCGCCACTTTCTACGTAAAGACATTTCTCTTAGTCTCTGTCCTAAATGGCCTACCTCATCTGTCTGGACTGTGACCCTCTGATCCTGAAGTCCCTGATCATCAGGAACATCCATCCTGCATTTGTGCCCTGCTAGAATTTTAAGGGTTTCTTTGAGGTTTCTCTCTCATTCTTTGAAATTCCAGTGGATACAGTCATAATCAATCCAGTCTCTCTTCATACATCAGTCCTGCTACACCAGGAGTCAACCTGGTAAACCTTTGTTGCACTCTCTCTACAGCCAAAATATCCTTCCTCAGACAAGGAACTGAAACAGCACACAATATTCTCAGGTGGTCTCACCAAGGCCCTGTATAATTGAGGCAAGACATCCCTGCTCCCGTACTCAAATTCTTTCGCTTTGAAGGCCATCATACTAATTGCTTTCTTCACCATTTGGTGAACCTACAATACTTCTTTTCAACAACTGGTGCATGAGGAAACCCAAGTCTCATTGCACATTCCCTATTTCCCAATCTATTGCCATTCAGATAATAATCTGCCTTCCTGATACCAAAGTAGGTAGCCTCAAAATTATCCAGATTATGCTTCATCTGCTATTCATTTGCCTACTCACTCAACTTGTCCAAATTGCACAGAAGGATCTCTGCTTCCTCCTTACAGCTCACTCTCCCACCCAGCTTTGTATCATCTGCAAATCTGGAGACATTAGATTTAGTTCCCTCAATAAAATTATCAGTATATACTCTGAATAGCTGGGGTCCAAGCACTGATTCCTGAGATGCCCCACTAATCATTGCCTGCTACTTGTAAAAGTCTGTTTATTCCTACTTGCTTGTAAGTATTCAGGAAAATTTGCTGCAGTAGATTTGAAACTAATAATAGAAGGTATGATGGTTGATAGGCAAAGAACAGCATTTCCCATAATTAAAATAAATTTACATCCCTTTGAGGCTTGGAACCCAGCAGAGAAGATGATCTAACCATGGCTAACAAGAAAGTTTAAGTATGTATTAGATTAAAGCAAGAGAGTTATAAAGTGCCAAGAAAGTGCTAAGGATTGGAAGCATTTTATAATTCAGCAAAGTACCAAAACCCTAATGAAGAATATGGAAATAGATTGTGAAGGTAAGCTGGCAAGGAACATAAAAAATAGATTTTAATCACTTGTACAGACATGTGTAAAGCAAAAGATGACTAAAGAGAAGTGTGGATTCTTTAAAGGCAGTGATGGAAACCTTTTTCTTATTCATTCACAGGATGAGGGTATCACTGGCTGGGTCAGCATTTATTGCCCTTCCCCTAATAGCTCAGAAGGTAGTTAAGAGTCAACGACGTTGCTGTGGGTTTGGAGTTGCATGTAGACTGGACCAGGTAAGGATGGCAGCTTCCTTCCCTAAAGGACATTAATGAACCTGAAGGGTTTTTCCAACAATGGCTTCGTGGACATCATCCAACTCTTAATTCCAGAAATTGTTGAAATTTGTTGAATTCAAATTCTACTATCTGCAATAGCAAGTTTTGAGAAGATTTGTAGCTCAGGTTGAGGTTCTGGATGTGAGTTTGCTCGCTGAGCTGGAAGGTTAGTTTTCAGACGTTTTGTCACCATTCTAGGTAACATCATCAGTGAGCCTCCGATGAAGCGCTGGTATTATGTCCTGCTTTCTATTTATCTGTTTTGGTATCCTTGGGTTGGTGATGTCATTTCCTGCTTTGGTGATGTCATTTCCTGTTCTTTTTCTCAGAGGGTGGTAGATGGGCTCCAAATCAATGTGTTTGTTGATGGAGTTCCGGCTGGAATGCCATGCTTCTACGAATTCTCGTGCGTGTCTCTGCTTGGCTTGTCCTAGGATGGATGTGTTGTCCCAATCAAAGTGGTGTCCTTCCTTATCTGTGTGTAAGGATACGAGTGATAGTGGGTCATGTTGTTTTGTGGCTAGTTGATGTTCATGTATCCTGGTGGCTAGCTTTCTGCCAGTTTGTCCAATGTAGTGTTTGTCACAGTTCTTGCAAGGTAATTTGTAGATGACGTTCGTTTTATTTGTTGTCTGTATAGGGTCTTTTAAGTTCATTAGCTGCTGTTTTAGTGTGTTGGTGGGTTTGTGGGCTACCCTGATGCCAAGAGGTCCGAGTAGTCTGGCAGTCATTTCGGAAATGTCTTTGATGTAGGGGAGAGTGGTTATGGTTTCTGAGCCCGTTTTGTCTGTTTGGGTTTATTGCTGAGGAATCGGCGGACTGTGTTCATAGGGTACGCATTCTTTTTGAATACGCTGTATCGGTGATTTTCCTCTGCTCTGCGTAGTTCCTCTGTGCTGCAGTGTGTGGTGGCTCATTGGAATAATGTTCTAATGCAGCTTCGTTTGTGGGTGTTGGGATGGTTGCTCCTGCAGTTTCCTGATATCTTTGGCCAGGTTGATGTTGATGGACTGACCACACTATTAGAAGAACCGAAGACACACACACCAGACCCCACCAACCTCATCAGCAAGGACAACATCATCAAGCTAGTGGACCCATGCCTCACCATCCACTTCACTTTCAATAACAAAACCTACAGACAAACCAACGGTACACCCATGGGATCTCCGATATCAGGGTTCTTAGCAGAGGCAGTAATGCAGAGACTCGAACAAACAGCTCTGCCAATCATCCAACCCAAACTTTGGGTCTGCTACGTGGATGACACCTTTGTCATCACTAAACAAAACAAATTAGAGGAAACCTTCAAGACCATCAATAATACCCTTTACTGGCATAACATTCACAAAAGAGGAGGAAAACAACAGCAAACTGCCACTCCTAGATGTCACAGTAGAGCGAACAGTCAATGGGGAACTTCAAACCAGCGTCTACAGGAAAACAACACATACGGACCAAATACTGAACTACAGGAGCAACCATCCCAACACCCACAAACGAAGCTGCATTAGAACATTATTCCAACGAGCCACCACACACTGCAGCACAAAGGAACTACGCAGAGCAGAGGAAAATCACCTATACAGCGTATTCAAAAAGAATGGGTACCCAATGAACACAGTCCGCCGATTCCTCGGCAATAAACCCAAACAAACAGACAAAACGGGCTCAGAAACCATAACCACTCTCCCCTACATCAAAGACATTTCCGAAATGACTGCCAGACTACTCGGACCTCTTGGTATCAGGGTAGCCCTCAAACCCACCAACACACTAAAACAGCAGCTAATGAACTTAAAAGACCCTATACAGACAACAAGCAAAACGAACGTCATCTACAAAATACCTTGCAAGAACTGTGACAAACACTACATTGGACAAACTGGCAGAAAGCTAGCCACCAGGATACATGAACATCAACTAGCCACAAATCGACATGACCCACTATCACTCACATCCTTACACACAGATAAGGAAGGACACCACTTTGATTGGGACAACACATCCATCCTAGGACAAGCCAAGCAGAGACACGCACGAGAATTCGTAGAAGCATGGTATTCCAGCCGGAACTCCATCAACAAACACATTGATTTGGAGCCCATCTACCACCCTCTGAGAAAAAGAACAGGAAATGACATCACCAAAGCAGGAAATGACATCACCAACCCAAGGATACCAAAACAGATAAATAGAAAGCAGGACATAATACCAGCGCTTCATCGGAGGCTCACTGATGATGTTACCTAGAATGGTGACAAAACGTCTGAAAACTAACCTTCCAGCTCAGCGAGCAAACTCACATCCAGAACTATATGCAATGGATAAGATTTGAAACAGGCCCCCAGAGTGATACCTGGGTCTCAAAATCAACGGTCTCACAAGAATACCACCAGACCATCCCCTCACCATTTTTATAATGGGGAATGAGGAAATGGCAGAAGAACTAAAGAAATTGTGGTTGTCTTCTCAGAGGAAGATATGTAAAGACTTTCCAGAAATATTACAGAACCAAGGAATGAATTTGAATGAGGACCTGAAAGGAATTATTATTCTTAAAAAACAATAAATTCGCAAATTTAGTAAAAAGGTCGTACAGGAGCAAATAATGGAACTGAAAGTTGATAAATCCTATGTACCTGGCTGTTGAAATAATGGCTGCATTGTTGGGCATTAATGTTGATCTTCATTGCAAGGGAGTTCGAGTGCAGGAGTGAAGGTTCCACGCTGCAGTTATACAGATCCTTGATGAGCTCTCACCTGGTATACTTTGTACAATTTTGATGTACTTATCTAAGGAAATAAATACTTGCCACAGAGGGAATGCTGCTCTGAAAGCATTCCCATCACTGGAAGAACTGAAATTATCACTTACTCATCAATTGCTTCCCATAGGGGCAGGCCATCATCCATGTAACAGTACCCTCTGAGTTTTGTGACTCCACGGTCCTCCAGGTTTTCTGGCAGACACAGTGACCGGTAGGTCAGCCTTTGGAAGGCTTGTGAACACAGCCAATGAAAATTATCTTCTCTGACACCAAACATCTTTGGAAAACAAGAGAGAGATTAGATACTAGGACTGCCTGACTTAGAACTTGGATAGGAACTAGACTGTAAAGATTGTTTGGCTCCTTTTCAAAGATGCAAGACTGAAGACGACAGCATGAGATGACCCTCTTTAAAGGAGCAACAGATACATTGAAAGATAAATTTAGCATGAAGCGACTTTGGACGTCTGTCACACATTGTCACAAATGTAAAGCAAAATGCTAACAGACACAAGGCACTCACACATAACTGGGTCACATCATCTAAAAACCAAAGAACTGCAGAAATCAGAAACCAAAATCAGAAATTTGTTGGTAAAATTAAGCACGTCTGCCAGCATCAGTGGATTGAAAGCAGTGTCAACGGTTTAGGTCCAATGACCCTTCTTCAGAACTGGAAGGCCATCTCATGCTGTCGTTCAGTTCTGAGGAAGGGTCATTGGACCTGACACATTGACTCTTGCTTTCTCTCTCCAGACGCTGATTGACCCTGCTGGTTTTCCAGCAATTTCTGCTCCTCTAACTTATCATCTGCTTCACCAAAGAACATGTTTCTAACCTAAATACAAAGCTGAGAAAAAAAATGGGAGGAAACCTGTGACGGTGAGTCAGCCATGGCCCAGTGGGTAGCACTAGCACCTGAACCAGACAGTGATGGGGTTATATCTCACTCCAGAGGTTTGAATATAAAATTCCAGGCTTGCGGTCCAAGATCCGAGATCTGAGGGAGTGCTGGGATGTCTGACATACTGGTATCATCTTTCAGATGAAATATTAAACGCAGGTTGTACCTGCCCTCTCAGGGGGGTGTAGAATATCCCAGGGCTGTGATTTTAGAGAAGAGCAAGTGAGTTAGCCTTGGCGTTTGGGGATAATGCTAATAACTCAGTCATTAACATGCACCCATGCACAAACAGGCCTGAGTTTCTGAAGCTATTGCAGCCCCACTAAATCCCGGGACAAAAACCTACCTATGTGAACATTCTGTGCAGCACATTTACTGAATTGAGTTATGCTCTATCTTGTGCTTTAGGCCAATACTAGTCTCTCCATTCTGAGATCCCATTGAGGCTGGATGTGTCTGTGAGTTCATGGTCCCTGAGTCTACCTTCTCCTTATCCCTCAATGAAACCCTTCAAAACTTGATAAAGCACTCCTTCATTTACATCTGTACTTTGTGGATTCTCAAATACAGCTGTCTAAGGCCTCCCTCCTCACAAGCTCATTCTAGACTTGAATCTCTCACTTACTCATGTCAGAGTCACATCATCAGTTATGTCATCATGATTTACATGAGTCTTATTATACCACAGGTTACATTTAAAGTCAAAGATCTCTGATCAGAAAATTATCCCAGCATCACTTAGTGAACACAAAATGAATTTCACTGTATTTGAAGTGTAATTAAGGAGCCCAAACAAGGAAATTATGTAAAACAGAGCTTACTTGGCTGATAGATCCACCATTGCCTATCAGTTTCAGTCTTGCATGGGTGTTGATGTATACTGTGTACCTCACATGAGGAGCCAGAAGCTAAAACGTAAACATAATATTAAAATAATGTGGTTAATCTTTGGAATTCCCAATCTGCGAGATGCAGGGTCACTGAGTAAATCCAAGGCCGTGATCAATAAATCTTTGGCCTCTAAGGTAATCCAGGGATATGGGGACAGAACGGGAAGGTTGAGTAGAAGATTGGCTATGATCTTATCGAATGGCAGCGCAGACTAAAGGGGCTGATGGACTACTTCTGCTTCTTATGAACTTCCAGACGCACTTTTTTTTGGCAAAGGGTAAAACTAATAAATTAATATACATTTACTTCATTGCAAGTGGCCTGAGAGGTAAGGGAGATGAAGTTAGGGCATGGTTGCGAACATACATTTCATCGCTATTACAGAAATGTAGTTCATGGATGGACAGGGCTGGCATCTTAATGTTCCAGGATATGGGTGCTAAAGGAAGGGCAGAAGTTGGGAGAAGATGCTGCAAGACTGCAGTGGTTTGATGTTTTTGGTTAGGGCAAACATTACAGCTGTGCTGAGGGAGAATATTCCAGAGAGATTGTCCAGTCAAGTTATATGGGTGGAACATAAAAATAAAAAAGGGATGATCACTTTGTTGGAATTGTATTACAGGCTCTGCAAGCGTCTGTGAGAAATTAAGAAACAAATACATAAGGAGATCTCAGATATCTGTAAGAAAAATAGGATTGTAATGGTAGGGAGCTTTAATTTTCCAAACATTAGCTAGGACTGCCATAGTGTTAAGGGCTTGGATGGAGAGGAACTTGTTAAGTGTGCACAAGAACATTTTCTTATTCAATATATGGATGTTCTAGCAGAGATGGAACAATACCTGACCTTCTGTTGGGAAATAAGGCAGGGCATGTGACTGCGGTGTCAGAGGGGAAGAACGTTGGGGTAAGCGATCATAACTACTTGTTTTAAAATAGTTATGGAAAAGGAAAAAGATAAAGTTCGAAATTGAAGAAATGCCAATTTTGACAGTATTAGAAAGGTGCTTACAAAAGTTGATTGAAGAAGGCTATTCGCAGGTAAAGGGCCGGTTAGGAAGTGGGACACCTTTAAAAATAAGATAACGAGTTCAGAGACTGTACATTCCTGTTAATGTGAAAGGCAAGTCTGGTAGGTGTTGGGAATACTGGATGGCTAAAGAAATTGAGGCTCTAGTCAAGAGAAAGAAGGAGGCATATATCAGCTACAGGCAGCTGGGATTGAGTGAATCCCAGTAAGAGTATACTTAAGGAGGAAATCAGGAGGGCAAAAATAGGACATGAGACAGCTTTGGCAAATAGTGTCAAGGAGAATCCAAACAGATTCTGTAAATACATAAAGGACAAAAGAGTAGCTCGGGAGAGAATAGGGCCCCTTAAAGATAAATGTGGCTGCCTCTGGGTGGAACTTCGGGAGATAGGTGAGATACTAAACAAATATTTTTGTTCAGTATTTGCAATGGAGTAGGACATGGAAGGTACTGAACTTGGTGAAATAAATAGATATCTCGAAAAGAGTGCATTTTACGGAAGAGGAGTTGCTGGAGGTCTTGAAATGCATAAAGATAGATAAATCCCTGGGCCCAATTAGATGTTTCACAGAACCTCGTGGGAAGCCAGGAAAGTGATTACTGGGACCCTTGCTGAGATATTGTATTATCAATAGCCACAGGTGAAGTGCCAGATGGTTGGGAGTTGGCTAATGTGTGCCATTATTTATGAAAGGCTGCAAGGAAAAGCCAAGGAACTATTGACTGGAGACCCCCATGTAAATTGTTGGAGGGAATCTGAGGGACAGGATTTACACGAATTTGGAAAGGTAAAGGCTGATTAGGAATAGGCGGCATGGCTTTGAGAATGGGAAATCATGTCTCGCTAACCTGATTGAGTTTTTCTAGCCTTAACAAAGAAGATTGATGAAGGCAGAATGGTAGACATTATCTATATGGAGTTTAGCAAAGCTTTTGACAAGATTCCCCATGGTAGACTGGTTCATAAGGCTAGATGACTTGGGATTGAGGGGGAGTTAGCCAATTGGATATAAAATTGGTTTGAAGGTAGAATACAGAGGGTAGTGGTGGACGGTTGTTTTTCAGACTGCACGCCTGTGATGAGTGGTGAGCCACAAGGATCATTGCTGGGTCCATTGTTTTTCATCATTTATAGAAATGATTTGGATGTGAATGGAGGAGGTATGGTTAATTAGTTTGCAGATGACACCAAAATAGATGGTATAGTGGACAGTAAAGAAGATTATCTCTGAGTACAATGGGACATTGATTATAAGGGCCAATGGGCCAAGGAGTGGCAAATGGAGTTTCATTTATGTAAATGAGGGACTGTGTTTTAGTAAGGCAAACCAGGGCAGGATGTTTATAGTTACAGGTAGGCTCTGCGGAGTGTTGCCGAACAAAGAGACCTAGGGTAATGGGAACTGCAGATGCTGGAGAATCCAAGATGATAAAATGTGAGGCTGGATGAACACAGCAGGCCCAGCAGCATCTCAGGAGCACAAAAGCTGACGTTTCGGGCCTAGACCCTTCATCAGAGAGGGGGATGGGGTGAGGGTTCTGGAATAAATAGGGAGAGAGGGGGAGGCGGACCGAAGATGGAGAGAAAAGAAGATAGGTGGAGAGGAGAGTATAGGTGGGGAGGTAGGGAGGGGATAGGTCAGTCCAGGGAAGACAGACAGGTCAAGGAGGTGGGATGAGGTTAGTAGGTAGGAGATAGAGGTGCGGCTTGGGGTGGGAGGAAGGGATGGGTGAGAGGAAGAACAGGTTAGGGAGGCAGAGACAGGTTGGACTGGTTTTGGGATGCAGTGGGTGGAGGGGACGAACTGGGCTGGTTTTGGGATGTGGTGGGGGAAGAGGAGATTTTGAAGCTGGTGAAGTCCACGTTGATACCATTCGGCTGCAGGGTTCCCAAGCGGAATATGAGTTGCTGTTCCTGCAATCTTCGGGTGGCATCATTGTGGCACTGCAGGAGGCCCATGATGGACATGTCATCTAAAGAATGGGAGGGGGAGTGGAAATGGTTTGCGACTGGGAGGTGCAGTTGTTTATTGCGAACCGAGCGGAGGTGTTCTGCAAAGCGGTCCCCAAGCCTCCGCTTGGTTTCCCCAATGTAGAGGAAGCCACACCATGTACAGTGGATGCAGTATACCACATTGGCAGATGTGCAGGTGAACCTCTGCTTAATGTGGAAAGTCATCTTGGGGCCTGGGATAGGGGTGAGGGAGGAGGTGTGGGGGCAAGTGTAGCATTTCCTGCGGTTGCAGGGGAAGGTGCCGGGTGTGGTGGGGTTGGAGGGCATTGTGGAGCGAACAAGGGAGTCACGGAGAGAGTGGTGTCTCCGGAAAGCTTGAAACTGATGTCCATTTCAAGCCCACCGACTCCCACAGCGACCTAGAATACACCTCCGCCCACCCACCCTCCTGCAAAAATTCCATCCCCTATTCCCAATTCCTCCGCCTCCGCCGCATCTGCTCCCACGATGAGGCATTCCACTCCCGCACATCCCAGATGTCCCAGTTCTTCAAGGACCGCAACTTTCCCCCACAGTGGTTGAGAACGCCCTTGACTGCGTCTCCCGCATTTCCCGCAACACATCCCTCACACCCCGCCCCCGCCACAACCGCCCAAAGAGGATCCCCCTCGTTCTCACACACCACCCCACCAACCTCCGGATACAACGCATCATCCTCCGACACTTGCGCCATCTACAATCCGACCCCACCACCCAAGACATTTTTCCATCCCCACCCCGTCTGCTTTCCGGAGAGACACTCTCTCCATGACTCCCTTGTTCGCTCCACACTGCCCTCCAACCCCACCACACCCGGCACCTTCCCCTGCAACCGCAGGAAATGCTACACTTGCCCCCACACCTCCTCCCTCACCCCATCCCAGGCCCCAAGATGACTTTCCACATTAAGCAGAGATTCACCTGCACATCTGCCAATGTGGTATACTGCATCCACTGTACCCGGTGTGGCTTCCTCTACATTGGGGAAACCAAGCGGAGGCTTGGGGACCGCTTTGCAGAACACCTCCGCTCGGTTTGCAATAAACAACTGCACCTCCCAGTCGCAAACCATTTCCACTCCCCCTCCCATTCTCTAGATGACATGTCCATCATGGGCCTCCTGCACTGCCACAATGATGCCACCCGAAGGTTGCAGGAACAGCAACTCATATTCCGCTTGGGAACCCTGCAGCCCAATGGTATCAATGTGGACTTCACCAGCTTCAAAATCTCCCCTTCCCCCACCGCATCCCAAAACCAGCCCAGTTCGTCCCCTCCCCCCACTGCACCACACAACCAGCCCAGCTCTTCCCCTCCACCCACTGCACCCGAAAACCATTCCAACCTGTCTCTGCCTCCCTAACCTGTTCTTCCTCTCACCCATCCCTTCCTCCCACCCCAAGCCGCACCTCCATCTCTTACCTACCAACCTCATCCCACCTCCTTGACCTGTCCGTCTTCCCTGGACTGACCTATCCCCTCCCTACCTCCCCACCTATACTCTCCTCTCCACCTATCTTCTTTTCTCTCCATCTTCGGTCCACCTCCACCTCTCTCCCTATTTATTCCAGAACCCTCACCCCATCCCCCTCTCTGATGAAGGGTCTAGGCCCGAAACGTCAGCTTTTGTGCTCCTGAGATGCTGCTGGGCCTGCTGTGTTCATTCAGCCTCACATTTTATTACCAAAGAGACCTGGGGTGCAGGCGCATAATTCGTGGAGTTGAGTCGCGGGTAGATAGGGTGGTGAAGAAGACATTTGGCAGGCTTACCTTCATCGTTCAGTGTAAGAGTTGGGACATCATATTGTGGCTATACAGGACATCCATTAATCTACTTTTGAGATACTGTGCACTATTCTGGTCACCCTTCTACAGCAAAGGTGTTGTCAAACATGAGAGGGTGCAGAAAAGATTTACAATGATGTTGCCAGGACTGGATGGTTCAAGCTATGGGATTGGCTGAATAGGCTACAGCCTTTTTCCTTGGAATGTCAGAGGCGGAGGGGCATTCTTATAGAGGTTTATAAATTCATGAGGGGCATAGAAAACGTGAATAGCCGAGGCCTTTTTCACAGGGTAAGGCAATCCAAAATTGCAGGACATAGGCTTAAGGGGGGAAGGGAAATATTTAATAAGGACCTGAGGGGTAACCCTTTCAGACAGAGGGTGGTGTGCGTACGGAACGAGCTGCCAGAGGAGGTGGAGGAGGTGGGCACAATTACACCAGTGAAAAGGCATCTAGATGGAAACACAAATAAAAAGAGCTTTGAGGCATATGGGCCAAATGCTGGCAAGTGGGACTAGGTCAAATTGGCTTGGTCTGGTTGGTGTGGATGAACAAAGAACAAAGAAAATTACAGGACAGGAACAGGCCCTTCAGCCTTCAAGCCTGCGCCAATCCAGATCTTCTTTCTAAACCTGTCACCTATTTTCCAATGATCTGTATCCGCCTGCTCCCTGCCCATTCATGGATCTGTCTAGGTACATATTAAATGACACTATCATGCCCGCCTCTACCACCCCTGCTGACAACATGTTCCACCCACCACCCTCTGTGTAAAGAACTTTCCACGCATATCTTCCTTAAACTTTTCCCCTCTCACTTTGAAATCATGACCCCTAGTAATTGAGTCCCCCACTCTGGGAAAAACGTTCTTGCTATCCACCCTGTCTATACCTCTCATGATTTTGTAGGCCTCAATCAGGTCCCCCCTTCAACCTCCATCTTTCTAATGTAAATACCCTAATCTACTCAACCTCTCTTCATAGCTAGCGCCCTCCATACCAGGCAACATCCTGGTGAACATCCTCTCCAAAGCATCCACATCCTTTTGGGAATGTGGCAACCAGAACTGTACGCAGTATTCCAAATGTGATCAAACCAAAGTCCTATACAACTGTAACATGACCTGCCAACTCTTGTACTCAATACCCCGTCTGATGAATGAAAGCATGCCGTATGCCTTCTTGACCACTCTATCGACCTGCGTTGCCACCTTCAGGGTACAATGGACCTGAACACTCAGATGTCTCTGTGCATCAATTTTCCCCAGGGCTTTTCCTTTTACCATGTAGTTCGCTCTTGAATTGGATCTTCCAAAATGCATCACCTCGCATCTGCCTGGATTGAACTCCATCTGCCATTTCTCCACCCAACTCTCCAATCTATCTATATTCTGCTGCATTCTCCGAGCGCCCCTTTACTATCTGCAACGCCACCAATCTTAGTGTCATCTGCAAACTTGCTAATCACACCATCAATACCTTCCTTGAGATTATTTATGTATATCACAAACAACAGTGGTCCCAACACAGATCCCTGTTGAACGCCACTGGTCACAGTTCTCCATTTTGAGAAACTCCCTTCCACTACAACTCCCTGTCTCCTGTTGCCCTGACAGTTCTCTATCCATCTAGCTAGTACACCCTGGACCTCATGCGGCTTCATTTTTTCCATCAGCCTACCATGGGGAACGTTATCAAACACCTTACCGAAGTCCATGTATAAGTCATGAATGAGTTGGACCAAAGGGTCTGTTTCTGTGCTGTACATCTCTATGACTCTATGAATGTTTGCAAGCATAATGGCAATTCGGAATCAAAATCAAAAAGTTTTGTCGAAACGCAACAGATCTGGCAGTATCTGTGGGGTGAAAGCAGAGTTAACATTTCAATTCCAGTGACTCTTCATCAAAACTCTTCATCATTAATGCCAGTTCTGATGAAGAATCACTTGTCTCAAAACGTTCGCTCTGCTTTCTTCCCACAAATGCCAGACCTGCCGAGTTTCTCAAGCAATTTCAGTTTTTGTTTGGGATATTCAGCACCTTAAGGAGGTTGTCATCTCCAACTAGAAAGCAGTTATTACCCATTCCCAATTGCCCCTTAAGAATGTGTTGGTGAGCTGTCTTTTTGAGCTGCTCCAGCCCATGTATCCCAATTAGCTGAAAGTACGTCATGATTCCAGGTCAAAGTGCAATTGCTGCCTTGGCTGTAGTCAGATGCACTATCCCCTCTAATTTTTCTGTGCTTGCGAGGGCTCTACATTGCACTGCACAGTACACCCTTGTGTACACTTGTCTCTATCCCTGATAATGGGAACTGCAGATGCTGGAGAATTCCAAGATAATAAAGTGTGGAGCTGGATGAACACAGCAGGCCCAGCAGCATCTCAGGAGCACAAAAGCTGACGTTTCGGGCCTAGCTTCACACTTTATTGTCTCTATCCCTGCGCAGTTTAGAGACAGTCTATAGAGCAAGAGGGAAACTTCCAAGTCTGAGCTGATACATGTGCAGTAACATTCACGCCAGAGAACTGTCAGGAAATGACTGTCTCCAGCAAGGTTGAATGTAATCACCGTGCCCCATGTCCCCCTTGACATTCAATAGAATTATCATTGCTGAACCCATTCATTAATAACGTGCGGGTAATTACACTGACCCAGAAACGGAACTGGACTTGATATGTAAATAACATGGCGATAAGAGCAGGTATAAAGGCTAGGAATTCAGCAGTGACTAACCCAACCCTAAAGCCTGACCACCAGCTACAAGGCACAAGGCAGGAGTGTGATAGAATATTCCCCATTTGTCTGGATGTGTGTAGCTCTAACAACACTCAAGAAATTTAACATCAACCAGCACAAGGCTTGATTGGCACCTCATCCATCATCTTCAATATTTGCTCTCTCTTTACCAGCTTTAGATATCATGTATAATAGGCACTGAAGCCGATCACAAAGACTCCATCAACATCATCTTCCAAACCTACAACCACTACGATCTAGAAGGATAAGGGCATCAGACACATGGAAACATCACCACCAGTAAGTTCCCCTTTCAACCCCACACCATCTCGGCTTGGAAATATGTTGTCATTCCTTCACTGTCACTGGGTCAAAATCTTGCAACTCACTTCCTAAGGTCATGGAGGATGTACCCATACCCCGAGGACTGCATCAGTTCAAAAAAGCAGCTCACCGTCACCTTAAGGTCAACTATGGGTTCACAACAAAACCCAGCTTAGCCAGAAATGCTCAGATCTCATAAACGTATTTAAAAAGACCTTGAAATAGTGCAGATGTAGTTTACCTGAATATTACCTAGACTGGAGGATTTTAGTGTGCGGAAAGATTGGGTGGGGGAGGGAATCCTGGTTTGAAATGGAAAAAATGAGGGGTCTGGATAAAATGGATAAGATGGCCTGTTCCCCATGGTTGAAAGGTGAATAAAGAAGGGGCATGATTTTAAGGTAAGAGATCAGCGAGTTACAGTTTTTTCAAGGTGAAATGTTTTGTTGCAGGTTCTGGAATTCACTGTTTATAAGGGTGGTAGAGTATAAAAGGGTGTTAGAGACAGAAGTGTTCATAACATATAACAGAAATAGAATAGCCACATGAAGTGCCCTAACTTATGTGGTTAGAAAAAAAAAGAACTGGAAAGTGGTATTAGGCTGGATGTCTACTTATTGGATGGCAAGGTTGCAATGGGCTGAATGGCCTCAATCACTATTGTAAATTCCTTTGAGTCAATGACATCCCTACTCCTTACAGTCACCAGCTACAATTTTCCTGAACTAAATTGGGAGCGATATTCTTCCTCACGCCTCCTACCTTGTGAATGGGGTGCACAGACGGCAGTTGCCTGATAGTGGCCAAGCTGAATGTCTCAGCGATCAGGTGAGTCTTCAGGAGGTGGGAGACCAGCTCAAAGTGTTGAAAGTCACAGCTCCGCACCCACATCTTGGCCAGCAGCCAGTCCAGCTTTGTGTCCGAGGGAAGGAAAATGGGATTGTCTTTTCCCGGGGTCTGCTTCAGCTGTAAGCAACAAGAATGATTAAAATGGAGCTTTAAGAAGCCTATGTATCATGCAATAACAGAGGAGGGAAAGGTTTTAAGTTGGGGATTCCAGAATTTGGGATCCCAGCAGAATGATCTTCAATGGCTCGGCAAAATCGGGGGTGCAGCTGAGTCCAGAGTTGGAGAAGAGCCGAGATCTTGAAGACATCTTGGGATGGAGGAGGTTACACTGATGGGGAGACGTGAGGCTATTGGAAACAAGGATGAGAACATTAAAGTTCAGGCTTCACTAGATTGGCCAGCAAGCGTGTTGTAGATGGGTGAACAGGATTTGGTGTGAGTTTTGACATTTTTTACCTCATCATAGAATAGAATCATAGAATTCCTATAGTGTGGAAGCAGACCGTTCAGCCCTTCGAGTCTGCAATATGCAACTAAACATGTTAACTAATGCAAACTGATGGTGACGGACACTTTTCAAACAGGGCACAAACAGGGCACTTACAGATGACAGCTCAATGCTGTTTGTACAGCAGCAAATCTACACTTGCTGTCTGAGGAACTGAACCAATGCTTTGTCCTATTAGGTGTCTGTTTTAATGTAGAACGTAATTATACCCCTCTAGAGTCATTTCTGATGTCTCATGCGGTGACTACAGATTGGAAAATTACTCATGTCACTCACTTTTTAAGGATGACAGAGGGAAACCAGGGAGTTACAGAGCGGTTAACCTGAAAGCTGTGGTGGGGAAATTGGAGTCTGTAGTCAAGCATAGGGAACTGATCACCATGAAAAGTTTAAGTTAATTAGGGAGAGTCGGCAGGATTCAAAATCGGTATGTCACGCCTCATAAACCTGATAGAAGTTTTTGAAGCGGTGACAAAGATGGTGCACAGAGATAAGTCAAAGAATGTTGTTTATATGAACTTCCAGAAGGCTTTTGTTAATGTCCCGCATAAGATACTGTGAGCTGAGGTGGAAGCCCAAAGATTTGAGGGTAAATTACTGACATGGATAAGAAATTGGTTGAGCGGCAGGAAACAGAGAATTGGAATAATGGGTAAACACTCAAATTGGCAGGCCTCAATTCTTTTTTTGTGAGCAGAACGTTCCCCTGCAACCAGTGAAGGTGTAAGACCTGCCCATTTACCTCCTCCCTCCCCAGTACCCAAGGGCCCAAACACCACTTCACCTGCACTGCTCAGAAACAAGTCTACTGTATTGACTGCTTACAATGTAGTCTCCTCTTTACAGGGGAAACGAAGCATAGACTGGGTGACTGCTTCTCAGAATACCTGTATCCTGCTCATGAAGAAAAGACCCTGAGCTTCCAGTTGCCTGCCACTTTAACATACCATCCTGTTCCCTGGCCAATAGCTCTGTCTCTGGCTTGCTCCAGTGTTCAAGCGAAGCTCAGCACAAGCTGGAAGAACAATATCTCATGTTCCACTTGAGGACCCTGCAACCCTCTGGCCTCAATATCGAGTTCAATAATTTTAAATCCTAAATTCTCCCATGTCCTAGCCCCCAACCCTACCCATCAGGCCTTGTTATCACATTGCCTGCCATTACACACTACCTATTGTTAGCCATTAACAGTCTCCATTAACAGCTATTCACCCTCTTAGCCAGATTGCTATCCTCTGTCTATCCAACTGCTCTTCTCTCTCTATCGTTTATCCTATCGTTTATTCTCTACCCTATCTTCTGTATAAACCAACATTTTCCTATCTACCATCAGTTCTGAGGAAGGGTCACCAGACCTGAAACGTTAACTCTGATTTTTTTTCTTCATTGACATTGCCAGACCTGCTGAGCATTTCCAGCAGCTTCTGTTTTTGTTTAGGAGCTGAGTGGCCGTGACAGAATCCAAACTGGGCGTCACTGAGCACTTGCTGCTTGATAGCACTGTTAATGACACCTTCCATCACTTGGCCGATGATTGAGAGTAGACTCATGATGCGGTAATTGATTGGGCTGGATTTGTCCATCTTTTTATGTACAGGGCATACCTGGACGTTTTACCACCTAGTCGAGTAGATGCCAGTGTTTTAACTGTACTGGAAAATCTTGGCCACGGCAGCAAGTTCTGGAATACAAGCCTATAGTACTTTTGCTGGAATATTGTCAGGGCCTGTAACATTTGCAGTGTCCAGTGTCTCCAACCGTTTCTTCATGTGACATGGAGTGAATCAAATTGGCTGAAGACTGGTATCTGTAATGCTGGGGGCCACTGGAGGAGGTTGAAACAGATCATGCACTTGCCATTTCCAGCTGAAATTGCTCCGAAAGCTTCAGCCTTCTCTTTTGCATGGATGTGCTGGGCTGTTCCATCATTGAGGATGGGAATAGCTATGGAGCCTCCTCCTCCAGTGAGTTGTTTAAATGTCCACCACCATTCACAACTGGATGTGGCAGGACTGCAGAGGTAGATCTGATCCGTTGATTGTGGGATCGCTTAGTTCTGTCTATCACTTGCTGCTTATGCTCTTTGGTGTGCAAGTAGTCCTATTTGGTGGCTTCACCAGGTTCGATGTTGAAGTTAATTTATTTATTGCCATGTGGATCTTGTTACAAAATACAATGAAACATTTATATGGTGTCACTGCACTCCTATGCCATCTTGAAACACAGAAAAATAAACCAAAACATACAATAAAAAGAAATAAAGAAAGTGCCTAACTTTACAGTCCTTCTTGTTGAGTCCATCATGGGTCAACAGCCAGTCCCCTTCACTGTGCCACTAGATTGAAAGTTGCCACTCTTTGGCACCATTTCACCTCCATTTACATAACCAGTGCCAACTTGGTTACACAGTGTGGAGCTGGATGAACACAGCAGGCCACACAACATCTTAGGGGCACAAAAGTTGATGTTTCGGCCTAGACTCTTCATCAGAAAATAATGCAGACAGCCTCACATAACGTGGTGGCAATGGTGAGGATTGCTCATACAACATGGTGGTCACCAGTAATAATTACCCATGAAATAAGAAGCAATGTGGGGCGACAGATCGTACCTGGCTAGCAATGGGCATCATGTAGTTCTGTTCATTACGGTAAAGCAGGCAGATCGGTGCTGCAGTGTACTGCTGCACGCCTTTAATTACATTGGCTGGAATCCCATCCAAGATCTCATAGTTGACAATGTAGATGTTACCATTCTGTAACAAACACAAAAGAGGACACTTCGATAATCAGACGCTGAACAATGGATCACATTATAATGGCTGAATTCCAATGCTCTCCTGGTTAGGCTCACATGATCCATCAACCAAAATTCAATCAAAAACCTTGCTGCTCTTTATCCTCACATGGGCTAAGTCCCACTCACCATCACCTTTTGCGTTCTGCATGTGTTCCAGACATGGCAACATCTCCATTTTTAAAATTCTGATCTTTAATTTTCAAATCCCTTCATGGCCTCAAACCATGCCATTCTTAGAACATAGAACATTACAGCACAGTACAGGCTCTTCGGCCCTCGATGTTGTACCGACCTGTCATACCGATCTCAAGCCCATCTTACCTACACTATTCCATGTACGTTCATATGCTTATCCAATGACGACTTAAATGTACCTAAAGTTGGCGACTCTACTACTATTGCAGGCAAAGCGTTCCATTCCCTTACTACTCTCTGAGTAAAGAAACTACCTCTGACATCTGTCCTATATTGGTATTTAAGGAATAATCTATAGGTATTTAAGGAATAATCTATTCACTCTAGAAAACGACAACGTTGTCGAGGAGAATGCTGAGATACAGGCTACTAGACTAGGTGGGATTGAGGTTCACAAGGAAGAGGTATTAGAAATCCTTCAGAGTGTGAAGATAGATAAGTCCCCTGGGCCGGATGGGATTTATCCCCAGATCCTCTGGGAAGCCAGGGAGGAGATTGCCGAGCCTTTGGCATTGATCTTTAACTCGTTATTGTCTGCAGGAATAGTGCCAGATGACTGAAAAAAAAGGCATACAGTGTTATAGCTTTTATTGAGAGAGGGATCGAGTTCCAGAACCAAGAGGTTATGGTGAAGCTGTACAAAACTCTGGTGCGGCCGCACTTGGAGTATTGCATACAGTTCTGGTCACCGCATTATAAGAAGGATGTGGAAGCTTTGGAAAGGGTGCAGAGGAGATTTACTAGGATGTTGCCTGGTAAGGAGGGAAGGTCTTACGAGGGACTTGAGGCTGTTTTTGTTAGAGAGAAGGAGGTTGAGAGGTGACTTAATTGAGACATAAAAAATAAACAGAGGGTTAGATAGGGTGGATAGGAAGAGCCTTTTTCCTAGGATGGTGACAGCGAGCACGAGGGGGCATAGCTTTAAATTGAGGGGTGAAAGATATAGGACAGATGTCAGAGGTAGTTTCTTTACTCAGAGAGTAGTAAGGGAATGGAACGCTTTGCCTGCAATGGTAGTAGATTCGCCAACTTTAGGTACATTTAAGTCGTCATTGGATAGCATATGGACGTATGTGGAATAGTGTAGGTTAGATGGGCTTGAGATCAGTATGACAGGTCGGTACAACATCGAGGGCCGAAGGGCCTGTACTGTGCTGTAATCTTCTATATATCTTTCATCCCTCAATTTAAAGCTATGCCTCCTTTTTTTTCTGGGATTGAGAAATGACTATATTCTCTGTGAACTCCTCCAGCTGTATAAGCCTTCAAGAGATGAGAGATTCCCAGAATCTGCTGTGACTCAACGCTCTCCTGTTTTCTTTTCCTTTGTCGCACTGAAAACCGATGAGGGAGAGTATGAGACACCAAGGCCAGTCCAAGCCCAACAGAGTCTCACCATGACAGAATGATTGGTTCTAGGTTTTCTCACTTCCTACCATGAGAGTGCTTGATGCTAAGGAACATGGGGTTCAAATGAGATTTTTCTAACATTTACACCGGATAAAAAGTTCTCTCAGAAACTGCAGGGGAAGAATCAAATCCTTGTGCTGTCCTCATCAAAGACTTGTATGTCTATTGGTTTAACCTTGGACCCTCAAAGTGAAATGTTAAACCACACTGAAGGCAGCAGGGAAGGTAGATAAGCTGGTTAAGAAAGCACATGAGAAACTTGCCTTCACTGGTCAAGCATTGAATACAAGAGTAGGCAGGTTATGATGGAGCTGAATATAACATTAATTAGGCCATAACTGGAGTACTATGTGCAGTACCGGTTCCCTCGCTATGTGAAGGATATGACTGCACCGGAGAGGTGCAGAGGACAGTCACCAAGATGTTGCTTAGGCTCGAGTGATTCAACAATGAAGAGAAGCTCGAAAGGCTGGTGTTGTTTTCCTCAGAGCTGTGAAGGCTGAGAGAGGCCCTGATTGAGGTGTGCAATGTTCTAGAGAACTCAGACAGAACAGATAAGGAGAAACATTTCCCTTCAGTAGAAGGATCAAGAACCAGCGAGCACAGTTTTAAGGTAAGAAGCAAGAGGTTTAGAGGGGATTTACAGAGAAATTGTTTCACCCCAGAGGATGGTGAGGATCTCAAACTCATTGCCTGAGAGGATTGTGGAGGCAGGAACAATTGTGACATCTACGAAGTATAAAGTTGAAATCTTGGAAAACCATGGTATGCAAGGCTAAGGGCCAAGCGTTGGGAAATGGGATTCGGATAAATAGGTGCCTGATGATTGGGTGGACACAATGGGCTGAAAGGTTTCTTTCAGTGCTGTCATACTGTACGGCTCTGACCATGTGGGTGAATGTAAAAGATCCCCTGGCTCTGTGTAAAGAAAGGCAATGGATTTCTCCCTGCATTTCTGACTAACACTTAAACGCCCAACGAAGAGCAACAGCAACAGATAGACTGATCTTTCCCTTGCGGCTAATCTGTATGGCATTGCCATGTGAAATTAAATTGCATTATTTGCTTTTTGGCAACTGTGATTGCACCTCTGAAAGTAATTCCTTTACTGCAAAGCTCTTTCAGACTTGACAATAGGAGCTAAATGTTGGTTTACTTTCCCTATTAAACGTTTCAGTTGAGGTAGTGTCATTACAGTTTGATTGTTATGTTACAAGATTGATGATCCCCTATCCCAAAAATTTATAGGACGGTAACAGCACAGAGAATGGCCAGTCAGTCTATTGTCTGTGCTGACAATTCAAGAGCAAATCGCCTTGTCACACTTCCCCAGAACCCTCCATTATAGCCTCATTTTTAAAAATCTTTGTGTAATGATCCAATTCCCCATTCAAGCCTCAATTGAACCTGCTTACTCCTCACTTTCAGGCAGTACATTCCAGATCTTAAGCACATCTCTTGTTGCCAATGCTTCTTTTGCCTTTCATCTTAAATCTCTGCCTATTTAGTTGCTAATTCTTCCACCAATGGGAACAGTTTGTCCTTCTCTACTCTGTCCAGGCCCCGTCTGATTTTGATCACCCTGAATCAATCTCCACTCGGCCTTCACTTTCCTAAGGAAATAGACAATAGACAATAGGTGCTGGAGTAGGCCATTCGGCCCTTCGAGCCAGCACCACCATTCATTATGATCATGGCTGATCATCCACAATCAGTATCCTGTTCCTGCCTTATCCCCAAAACCCTTGATTCCACTATCTTTACGAGCTCTATCCATCTCTTTCTTGAAAGTATCCAGAGAGTTGGCCTCCACTGCCTTCTGGGGCAGAGCATTCCATATATCCACCACTCTCTGAGTGATGAAGACGTTTAACCTCAACTCTGTTCTAAATGGCCTACCCCTTATTTTTAAATTGTGTCCTCTGGTCCTGGACTCACCCATCAGCGGAAACATGCTTCCTGCCTCCACAGTGTCCAATCCCTTAATAATCTTATACATCTCAATCAGAACCCCTCTCATCCTTCTAAACTCAAGAGTATACAAGCCCAGTCGCTCCAATCTTTCAACATATGATAGTCCCACCATTCCGGGAATTGACCTCGTGAACCTACGCTGCACTCTCTCCATAGCAAGAATGTTCTTCCTCAAATTGGGAGACCAAAACTGCACACAATACTCCAGGTGTGGTCTCACCAGGGCCATGTACAGCTGCAGAAGGACCTCTTTGCTCCTATACTCAATTCCTCTTGTGATGAAGGCCAGCATGCAAACCCAACTTCTCAATCTACCATCAATGACCATTCTCATCCTGGAAAAGGATGTAAATCTTCTAAATTTTATAAATCTTTTTGTCAACATCACAAGCGTTTTCATACCCCTTGTGAAATGTAGTACTGAGAATACTCCATTCGAGGCCAAGCCAGTCTTTGCTGAAAGTTCACCAGCACTTCCTTGATTTTATACTCTGCTTCTAGTTATAAAGTCTTGGACATCAATTTTGCTGTTGTCTTCAGTGATTTATGCACACAAATCACAGGTTCCTGTACTCTGTCACCTCCTTAAAGGCACATACTATTTAATGTTCACTGTTGGGTACCTATATTTACCACACATTATTTCTGTATGTTAGAATATATGTTGTGCATATAGACTGTATCACTGTGATAATGGACATTGAAGTCTATTGTTGTTTGTTCAAAACTGTGGAATTTTAAGGCCTTATTCTCTTAGCAAGACTGCTGGACCCCACATTTCATCTAATTACAGGTCTCTCGCCATATTGTTACTTAAATTCTTTGAAAGGAGCATCTTGCTGGACCATTTCAGAGAGCAGTAAAGAATCAACCACATTGGCTTGGAGTTTAGAGTCTCGAGTCAAGCTTAGACCAGATTGGATAAGGACAGCAGATTTCCTTCAGCTAATGAAAATTAGTGAACTAAAAAGATTTTTATAATGGTGTGTCAAAGCGACATGGTGTCTGTGACTACCTTTCAATTCCAGATGTATTAATTGAATATAAATTTCACCACCTACTGAGGTGGGATTTGAACATGAGCCCTCAGAGCTTTAGCCTGATCCTCATCCAGAGACAGTATTTCCCATCACGCCATCTCCCCATTTTTAAACAGTTTTTCCTTAGTTTTAGTCTTCTTCCGCAAGAGAAAACAACGCCCAGTCCACCTGAGCTCGAATGTGTTTCAGTAAGATTGAAACTGTACTAATCTTGCCTGTACTAATCTCCAGTAGGTATACACAAGCCGAACCTTTTCAACACTTTCAACACTCAGCAGCGCACTAGCTCAGTGGTTAGCACTGCTGCCTCATAGCACCAGAGGCCCGGGTTCAATTCCACTCCCCAGGCAACTGTCTGTGTGGAGTTTGCACATTCTCCCTGTGTCTGAGTGGGTTTCCTCCCACACTCCAAAGACATGCAGGCTAGGTGGATTGGCTATGTTAAATTGCCCCATAGTGTTCAGGGATGTGTAGATGATGCAGGCTATAGGGGGATGGGTCTGGGTGGGATACTCTGAGGGTTGGTGTGGACTGTTTCCACACTGTAGGGATTCTAAGTCTCTCTAAGTAAGATAAGCCTTCCATTTCAGAAGTGAGTCACATGGACCTTCTCTAAATTTCTCCAAAAGCAATTTTACCTTCTCGGGGTGAGGAACTTCAGCTATGAGGGTAGATTGAAGAAGTTGGGATTACTCTCCTTGGAGAGATGAAGGCTAAGAGATAGAGATTTTAAGCAGGCTGAATATAGTTTATAGGGAGAAACTATTTCTGTTTGTGAAAGGAATGAGACTGAGAGGGCATAGATTTAAAGTGATTTGCAAAAGATGCAAGTCTGATGTGAGAAAAATCTTTCTGGTCAGTGCGTAGTTTAGTTGCGGAATGCACTGCCTGGAAATGTGGCAAAGGCAGGTTCATTTGAGGCATTGAAGAGATCATTCGATGATTATTTGGATATAAATAATATACAAAGATGTAGGAAAAGCAGGAGATTGGCACTTGGTAATGATGGTTACTTGAAGAATAGGTGCAGACATGATGGGCTGAATGACATCCTTCAGTACAATAACATTTTGGTAATTCTGTGTTCGTTTGAAAATAAATGTACCTTCATTTCTTGTTTCAGTGTGGAGTTCCCCAGAAACTTCCTAACCATGTCATCTGTCACATTAAATTTTGGTGGGATTTTGGTGCATTTCTCTATCAGGGCTGGGTTGAAGCCATTCAAGAACTGGTTTCCAAAGAACCAATCTTCCGTCCAATGATTTTTCGCAAATTCTGAGAGAGAGGAAAATTTAAAAGTTAATATGCCAGAAATACCGAGGTCCTGTCAAAAACAATTTAAAGCCAACCCAATAGAAGCCTTTGCAAACACAGATAATCCCTCCTCACCAGACAAAAACTCTGCAACTCAGTGTTAATGGTCAAACTCATTTCTCCTCCAGTTCACTGCAATACCTTTTGAATAAAAATGGGCGCTTTTTGTCATAAATGGAAAAGGCTTTATTGATTCTGAGAATGAGATTCAGTACGACCCAGAGCAGAGGGTAGCTTTCCAGTTTCATGTATTACCCTGTGCCCTCTGAAGAATATTGCATAGTACCTCACAGCTTTACATTTGAGTTATATGAAAGTCTTAGTTGCATCTAAGCTACAGTGCATTAATAATGTCTAAAGATGTATGATTCCTTACTCCTGTGAAAAAATTGCCAGTACTGGAATGTATACAATGCATTTCATGACCTCAGAACCTCTTAAAGACGATTTACAGTTAGTGAGATGCATCTTTTGAAGTGATGTAATGTTGCAAAGTTGGTATAGTACTTGTGGTTGGGAAGGCAAGATGTTAGTATTTGTTTGTAAAATGACAGCGGTGGGGGGGGAAGGGTGCATGGTTCCTTTAAAAGATATTTTTTAAAAAGAAAAGTCTACAAGCAGCAGCAGATGCACAGAGTTCTTCAAGTTGAAACATTGCATCAAAAGGCTATACTGTTAGCAGGCAAAGCAGCATTTTCACCAAGACAACAGGTTTTTGAATTTAGCTAAATAATTTAAACCAGGCACTACATACCAAAGCCCAATTAAGTTTAAAACTGATGGTTTTGACAACCTCAGACCAATCCTGTTGTAAGAAATTATTTGGTCATCAAGGGTATAAAAGAAGAGGGTATTTGAAACTTGGTGTGAGAGCAAACTGCCAACTGTTAAGAGAACAGCTCTCAGCAGCCATCAGCTCCAAAGAAAGAGAAAATCACTGGTTCTATTAGAAACCTCTAAGATCTCAGAGTAGGCGCCATCTAAATGATAATCTTAGCTAATATTTCTGACATAAGAATTCAACAGAAGAAGGCATTCCTGACTGGACAACAACAGAGAAGGCAAAGAGCATTCTGGAAGACTTAGCCTAGCTGTAATTTAAAGAGGTTAAGCTTTAATTTTTTTTGTTAATTTAACTTGTTTAATTGTATCTTGTATCTATTGGAATAGCATACCATTAGACTTCTGTTTTATTCAGGAACAGTTAGTAGTTAAGGGGAAATTGATTGGTTTGTTAGTAGTTCTGTTAATTTCTTAACTGTTAGAGTTAGATAAATAAATTGTTATCTGTTGATTATACAGTGAATATCAGGAATTGATCACTTCCTTAATAGATTATGAGGTGAGGCAAGTTTCTGTTTCTGTTTCATTATCCTTCATAGCAGATTGGGAGCCTGCGACCAGTATCTGGCCAGTTTATGAATGAGATCTGAACATATCTGAACAGATTTGAACAGATTTAAACAGACGTGGGGATGAGTGTCACTTAGGTGAGAAGTGGTTGGGAGCCTGTGTCAGGAATCTAGCCAGTTTATGTATGGGATCTGAATGGATTTGGATATATTTAAACAGTCTTGGGGATTAGTGTCCTAGATCTTTAGATAAAATATGGGATGGGAGGCATGGGATTCAGGGGAATTTGGCTGTCTGGATACTCTGACTATCCAATCTATCTATGCCTCTCATCATCTTGTACACCTCTATCCAATGGAAAACAGGGGGTGGTAGTAGATAGAAAGTATTCAGCCTGGAGCTCAGTGACGAGTGGTGTTCCGCAGGGATCTGTTCTGGGACCTCTGCTCTTTGTGATCTTTATAAATGACTTGGATGAGGAAGTAGAAGGGTGGGTTAGTAAGTTTGCCAATAACATGAAGGTTGGTGGAGTTGTGGACAACGTGGAGGGCCGTTGTAGGTTGCAAAAGGACATTGACAGGATGCAGAGCTGGGCAAAGAAGTGGCAGATGGAATTCCCCAGAAGAGAGTGAAGTGATTCATTTTGGAAGGTCGAATTTGAATGCAGAATACAAGGTTAATGGAAGATTCTCATCAGTGTGGAGGAACAGAGGGATCTTAGGACCCACGTCCGTAGATCCCTCAAAGTTGCTGCCCAAGTTGATAGGGTTGTAAAGAAGGAGTATGCTTTTGTTGGCAGGGGAATTGAGTTTAAGAGCCGTGACGTTATGCTACAGCTCTGTAAAACTCTGGTTAGTCCACACTTGGAATATTGTGTTCAGTTCTGGTCACCTTATTTCAGGAAAGATGTGGAAGCTTTAGAGAGGATGCAGAGGAGATTTACCAGGATGCTGCCTGGACTGGAGGGCAGGTTTTATGAGGAAAAGTTGAGGGACTAGGGCTTTTCTTATTGGAGTGAAGCAGGATGAGAAGTGACTTGATAGATGTATACATGATGATGAGAGGCATAGATAGAGTGGATGGTCAGAGACTTTTTCCCAGGGCGGAAATGACTATTATGAGGGGGCATTATTTTAAGGTGATTGGAGGAAGGCATAGGGGAGATGTGAGAGGTAAGTTCTTCACAGAGAGTGGTGGGCATTTGGAATGCGCTGCCGGCAGTGGTTGTGGAATCAGATACATTAGAGACTTTTAAACAACTCTTGGATAGGCACATGGAGGATATTAAAATGTAGAGTATGCAGGGTAGATTGATCTTAGTAGAATAATAGGTTGGCAAAACTGCGTGGGTCGAACGCCTGCACTGTGCTGTACTGTTCTATGCTCTGTGTTTAAAACTTAGGCAAGCAGTGGGAACCTGTTTAATTTCAGTTACCTGTGATTGGTTAAATAAAAAGTAGGGGGAATGACTCTAAAGATAACAAAGTGTAGAGCTGGGTGAACACAGCAGGCCAAGCAGCTGACGTTTCAGGCCTAGACCCTTCCTTAACATTGCTAAAGAAGTTCTAGGTTTTGACGGTGCTTTCCAAATTTGCCAACAAAGTTTACAAAGACAGAGGAAGGATATACTTTTAGACTTTGCAAACAGGCTAGAACTGGGTTTAATTATGGATAAGAGGAAAGTTGAAATTGAAAAGGTGTTAGTCGAGCATTTAGGTATACCAGAGAAACAGGCAAGTGTAGTGGAGTTGGAAAAAATTAAGTTGCAAATAAAATAATTGGAGATAAAAGGAAAAGAGAGAAGAAAGAATATTCAAGTGGGAAAAAATGAAGGTGCAACTTGAAGCAAAACGACTTCAAATGACAGAAGGAAAAGTACAAAATAGAAGTGTGGACGAGCAAACTCATTATAGCCAACAGTCTGATAGGGATATATACAAATATGTCAAAACATTACTAAAATTTGATGAAAAAGATGTAGAAGCCTTTTCATTTCCTTTGAGAAATTGGCCAAATAGATGAATGTGAGGATAATGTTAATTCAGACAAAGTTGGTAGATAGGGCTAGTGAGGTGTTTAGATCACTGTCAGAGGAGGTGTCAAGAGAACATGAACAAGTGAAACAGGCTATTTTGACTGGCTACGAATTGGTGCCAGAAGCATATAGACAGTGGTTCAGAAATATAAGAAAGGAACCAGATCAGACTTATGACAAGTTTGGAAGAATTAAACACAGCAACTTCAATAGATGAGTGAGACCATTAAAGATAGAAAAAATATGTGAGGATTTTAGAACGACGAGTTCAAAAACTCACTTCCAGAAGTGATACGAACTCATGCTGAGGAACAGAATGTTAAAAAGTAAGAAGAGCTGCAGAGATAGTCGATGAATACACACTAGTGCATAGATTGAAATCTAGCTTCCCACAGCAATTTCATTCTGGAAGGGATGGAAATTGGGGAAATGGGAAAGCCTTTGAAGAACAAAGAGCAAAGAAAATTACAGCACAGGAACAGGCCCTTTGGCCCTCCAAGCCTGCGCTGATTCAGATCCTCTATCTAAACCTGTCACCTATTTTCCAAGGATCTGTATCCCTCTGCTCCCTGCCCATTCGTGTATCTGTCTAGATACATCATAAATTACACTATCATGCCCGCCTCTACCACCTCCACTGGCAACGCGTTCTAGGCACCCTCCACCCTCTGCCTAAGGAACCTTCCACGCATATCTCCCTTAAACTTTTCCCCTCTCACCTTGAACTCATGACCCCTAGTAATTGAGTCCCCCACTCTGGGAAAAAGCTTCTTGCTGTCCACCCAGTTTTTACCTCTCACGATTTTATAGACCTCAATCTGGCCCCCCTTCAACCTCCATCTTTCTAATGTAAATACCCTAATCTACTCAACCTCTCTTCATAGCTAGTGCCCTCCATACCAGGCAACATCCTGGTGAACCTCCTTTCCAAAGCATCCACATCCTTTTGGGAATGTGGCGACCAGAACTGCACACAATATTCCAAATGTGATCGAACCAAAGTCCGACACAATTGTAACATGACCTACCAACTCTTGTACTCAATACCCCATCCGATGAATGAAAGTATGCCGTATGCGTTCTTGACCACTCTATTGATCTGCATTGCCACCTTTAGGGTACAATGGACCTGAGCACCCAGATCTCTCTGTGCATCAATTTTCCCCAGGGCTTTTCCATTTACCATGTAGTTCACTCTTGAATTGGATCTTCCAAAGGCATCACCTCGCATTTGCCCGAGTTGAACTCCATCTGCTATCTCTCCATCCAACTCTCCAATTTATCTATATTCTGCTGTAATCTCTGACAGTCCCCTTTATTATCTGCTATGCCACCAATCTTAGTGTCATCTGCAAACTTGCTAATCACACCATCTATACCTTCCTCCAGATCATTATGTATATCACAAACAACAGTGGTCCCAACACAGATCCCTGTGGAACACCACTGGTCACGGTTCTCCATGTTGAGAAACTCCCTTCCACTACAACTCCCTGTCTCCTGTTGCCCAGCCAGTTCTCTATCCATCTAGCAAGTACACCCTGGACCCCACTCAACTTCATTTTATCCATCAGCATACCATGGAGAATCTTATCACACGCTTTACTGAAGTCCATGCATATGACATCTACAGCCCTTGCCTCATCTATCAACTTTGTCACTTCCTCAAAAAATTCTATCAAGTTGGTAAGACATGACATTCCCTGCTGCCTATCACTAATAAGCCCATTTTCTTCCAAATTTAAATAGATCCTATCCCTCAGTATCTTCTCCAGCAGCTTCCCCACCACTGACGTCAAGCTCACCAGTCTATAATTACCTGGATTATCCTTGCTACCCTTCTTAAACAAGGGGACAACATTAGCAAGTCTCCAGTCCTCCGGGACCTCACCCATGCTCAAGGATGCTGCGAAGATATCTGTTAAGGCCCCAGCTATTTCCTCTCTCTCATCCCTCAATATCCTGGAATAGATCCCATCCGGACCTGGGGACTTGTCCAACCTAATGCCTTTTATATTATCCAACACTTCCCCTTCCTTATGCCGACTTGAACTTGAGCAATCAAACATCTATCCCTAACCTCAACATCCGTCATGTCCTTCTCCTCGGTGAACACTGACGCAAAGTACTCATTAAAAATCTAACTCATTTTCTCTGACTCCTCAGATAACTTCCCTCTTTTTTCCTTGAATGGGCCAACACATTCTCTAGTTACCCTCCTGCTCCTTATGTACAAATAAAAGGCTTTGGGATTTTCTTTAACCCTGTTAGGTAAAGATATTTCATGCCCCCTTTTAGCCCTCTTAATTCCTCGTTTCAGATTGGTCCTACTTTTCTGATATTCTTCTAAAGCTTCACCTGTTTTCAGTCACCTAGACCTTATGTATGATTCCTTTTTCCTCTTTGCTAGTCTCACAATTTCACCTGTCATCCATGGTTCCCTAATCTTGCCCTTTCTATCAAATAAGAATATTTTCACAGGACATGTCTGTTCTGCACTCTAACCAAACTCTCTTTAAAAGCCTCCCACATATCAAATGTGGATTTACCCTCAAACAGCTGCTCGCAATCCACATTTCTAAGCTCCTGCTGAATTTTCCTATAGTTGGCCTTCCCCCAATTTGGCACTCTTCCTTTAGCACCACTCTCGTCTTTGTGCGTGAGTATTCTAAAACTTACGGAATTGTGATCACTATTCCCAAAGTAATCCCCTACTGAAACTTCACCCACCTGGCCGGGCTCATTCCCCAACACCAGGTCCAGTATGACCCCTTCTCAAGTTGGACTATTTATATACTGCTCTATAAAACTCTCCTTGATACTCCTTCCTTCAATGAAAAACAAGAAGTAGTTCCCACTGGGAACCGTGTACCACATATGATTTAAAAAAACCCAAGAGGGTGAAAAATAGGCGAAAGGCCTCAGGTGTTTCCACGGTGCTAGAAGGTGACACACAAAGTCACAGAGCTGGAGGATTAAGAGAGGGACTGGGAAAGAGGATGTGGTGAAAGAAGCTAAACCAGTGAAACCAGTTGAGGTAGTGAAGGAAATCCCAAGGGAAGTCAAGGAGCTTCAGGAGACTGCATAGCCTAATCACGGGCTTCAAAGACTTAATTTCTGTGGGTAAGGTTTACTCAGGTAGAACAGAGGGAGAAGGTAAAGAAGTTACAATATTGAGATATACAGGAGCTGGTCAGTCTCTAATACTAAGAGATGAAAGTATTTGCACTCCTTTTGAAATGTTATTTGATAGAGTGATAATCTATAGAGAGAGATAAAGCTGGAAAGTCCAATTGAGACTTGGGAAATGACGGCAGGAGTGATTGAAAGAGTGCTTATTCCAGGAACACAGTTTGTTCTCAGAAATGACCTAGCAGGATGAAAGGTGAGAGGGATGCCCGTTGTAACAGAGAAGCTGAAAGAAAACCAGGGAACTGAAAGCTGAAAGAAAACCATCCTGGAATTTTTCTGGTGGCAAGATCCCACTGTCCTAAGTTTAAGCAAGAAGGGAAAACACAAGAGAAAGACAAAGGATTTGAGATCCAGTTAGCTGCCACCCTGTTTGATGTGATGGTAAAGGAACGATCTAAGCAGATAGGGTATCAGGCAGAGGTGCTTAGTTCTGAAAGGCTAATGGAGTTACAACAAAAAAATCAGACAATGAAAGATTTATATCATAAAGCCTACTCAGAAAAGGAATCAGAGTGTATTCCAGAATGTTATTACATTAAGGATAAAATCTTAAGGCAGAAATGGAGACCTCAGCAGATTTATGCGGGTTATAATTGATTGTATCTGTCCCCTCCTTAAAAGCAGGAACCAATATTTGCTAACCATAATGGATGTTCTACCAGATTTATGGAGGCAATTCCTTTACGAATGTCAAGGCAAAGAAAGTTGTAGAGGAGTTGCTTACTTTCTTTACCCCATTATGGACTACCCAGGGAGATTCAGTTAGACCAAGGGTCCAATTTTACTGCCAACTTGTTTAAGGAGATCATGGATAGTTTAGGCATCCAACACTTTAAATCAACTGCATACCATCCTGAATCCCAGGAAGAATTGAAAATCAGACATCAGACCCTAAAGTCTATGCTGAAGGCTCATTGCCAGGATTACACAAATGATTAGGATAAAGGTTTCCCATTTAAGTGCTTGCTATTAGAGATGCTCTAAATGAATTGATGTTCAGGCACAAAGTCAGAGAGCCTTTAAAATTAATGAAGGAAAAGTTACAGGTCCAAAGTCAGAGATCTCACAGTTGGATTATGTATCTGAGGGGAGAGAAAGATTAAACAGAGCAGATAAATTAGCTAGACAACATCTAAAGGTGGGACAGCATCTAATAAAACAAGAAGCAGATAAGAAATCTAAAATTCATACATTTGTCCAAAAGGATGAAGTATTGGTTTAATCACCAAAGGTGAGAGATCCCTTCAAAGCAAGGTTCAGTAGGGGCCTATCAGATTGAGAAGTTAAATCAGGTGAATTATCTGATAAAGATGCCAGATAGAAAAAAAAAATCAGGTATGCCATATGAACATTCTGAAATGTTACTATGACAGGGAGCAGGAGCCAGAGAAACAAGTATTAGTTACTGCCATTCAGAGCGTAGAATCAAGTTGAAACAATTTGGATTTTGATGTGTCTCAGAATAAATTAAATAATGAAGAGGTCCTTAAAGAATTGGGTAGGATAGTAAGCTACCTGTCTCAGGAACAGAGAACTGAATTGAAAGGCTTGTTGCAGCACTATGAGGGCGTATGTAGAAATAGAATGGAGATGACTAGTACATGAGTTTGACAAAGGGAATGCTGTTCCAATAAAATAACACTCCCACAGGCTTAATCCTCTCAAAGTAGAACAAGTCCAGGAGGAAGTGGAAGTGATGCTCCAAGGAGACATCCTCGTACTGAGTCAAAGCGAATGGATTTTCCTGATCATACTGGTTCCCAAACCTGATGGTACCCAATGATTCTGCATAGATTATTGGAGGTTCAACGCCATGATTAAATCAGACTTTTACTTAATTCCAAGGCTGGAGGACTGTGTGGAAAAAGTTGGACAAGCCACCTACATCACAAAATTGGACTTACTTCATAGTTACCGTTACATAGTTACATAGTGAAAGAAGTTTCTGCGTTTGTAACCCCAAGTGGACTGTATCAATTTAAAGTGATACCATTTGGAGTGAAGAATGTACCAGCCATATTCAAATAATTATAAACCAAGTTGTGGCAGGATCGATTGCTTCGTAATAATAACAAAGAAAATGAGGCAGCAAGTTTGCACATACAGCAATGTGATAACGATAGGATTACCTATGTTTTCTTAAAGTTGATTAAGGATAAATATTGAACTGAGCACCTCTATTCAAGGAAGGAAACAGAAAGCAGGAAAGTACAGGCCAGTTAGTCCAATATCTGCCAATGAAAAATATTATAATCCATTACTAAGGAGCTAGTAGCATGATATTTTAAAAATCATGATATGGGTAGTGTGGACCTGGTTTTTGAAAGAGGAATTACATTTGATAAATTTATTGGTGTTCTTTGAGGGTAACAAGAATGAGAGGTGCTAACACAGTGGCAACATCACTGAGCTGACAATCTATAGTCCCCGGCTAATGCTGTAGGGGCATAGTTTTAAATCACATCATAGCATTTAGTAAAATTTGAATTCAGTAAAACCTGAAATTAACAGCTAGTTTAATGGTGATCATATGGTCGATTGTTGCAAAAACCTGTCTGGTTTGCTAACTCAAGAAAGGATTCTGCCATCTTTACCTGGTCTGGCTGAAATGTGACTCTGAAAGTGGCCTACAGAGCTAATCAGTTCAAGAGCAATTAGAGATGGATAACCAATGCCAGTTTTGCCAATGCTAAACACATGCCAGGCAAGAATACAGAAAAAATAAGTAGGCAGTCAGGGGAATCAATGGATATAGTGTTGTTTGCTTTCTAAAAGACTTTTGATAATGTGCCACATAAAAGGTTTCCTTGGGAGATAAGCGCATATGATATTTGGGTGATATATTATCTCAGATAGAAGATTAATTAACTAATAGGAAATGGAGTCAGGCAAATGGATTATTGGGTTTGCAATCCGTAATGAGTGGAGACCCATATGAATCAGTGTTAGGACCTATTATTTATAATGTAGTGATTCGGTGGAACAGAAATTGAGTATAACTTGCAAAAGACATAGTTTATCAAAGCTGTTCATGTTGACAATTCACAAGAATATCATTAAGTAGGAAAACCAACAGTTCTATTGTACGAGATGGAGGGCTGATTGGTTGGCAAGTGGGCTCTGATTGATAGAGCTGATGTGATAAAGAATACGCCAGGAATGATGACTGGCAGTCATCTGCCAAACTTTAACTAATTTTTAAATCAAGCAGGTTGACTTTGATTGTTCAAGGCATTCCCCTGAGAAAGGAATCAGTAAAAAAGTTGTCAACTATTTTGTTGACTTGAAACAGGCCCTCATCTTGTACATAGAATTATATAATATCAGAAATTAAATGACACCAGGCTATAGTCCAACAGGTTTATTTGAAAACACAAGCTTTTGCAACGTTGCCTGATGAAGGGACTACACTCCAAAATCTTGTGTCACTTACACAAATCTGTTGGGCTATAATCTGGTGTTGTGTGATTTCTGACCTTTTCCATCCCAGTCCAACACTGGCACTTCCACATCATAGAATTATATAGTACAGTACAAGTCCTTAGACCCGGCAAGTTTGCACTGGCAAAACTACACTATGTTTAAACTAATCCCGTTTATCAGCACTTGGCTCATGTTCCTGAATGTTATGACATTTCAGGTACTCGTTCAAGTGCCTTTTAAAAGTTAAATAAAAACCGAAAGAACTGCGGATGCTGTAAATCAGGAACAGAACTGTAGTTCTAAGGAAGGGTCACTGGACCTGAAATGTTAACTCTGTTTTTTCCTTCACAGATGCTGCCAAACCTGCTGAGCTTTTCCAGCAACTTTGTTTTAGAGCCTATTAAAAGTTGCAAGGTTTCCCAAGTCAACTGTCCTCTCGAGCAAAGTAGTCCAGATCCCACCAATCAATGGATGAAAACCTTTCCCTCAAATCTGCTCTAAACTTCCTGCCTTTCACCTTAAAATTATTCCCCCTTGGTACTTGATGCTTCAACTAAGGGGTTTCCCTCCACCCTGCCCATACCCCTCACAATCTTATCCATCACAATCAGGAAGCCCGCCTAAACCTCCTCTGCTCCATTGAAAACAACCCAAGCTTATTAAACTTCTCTTCATCGCTAAAATACTCCTTCCTAAGCAATATCCTGGTGAATGTTTTCTTACACTCTTCAGAACAGTGTATATTCTTAATATTTACAAACTTATTCATATTAATAACCTGGATGACAGATGACCAATTGTACTGTAACCACACTTGCTGATGATACAAAGATTGTCTGGAGAGCAAGTTGTGATATGTATACAAAGAATTGTATGAAGTACCATAGATAAAGATAGCGGTCAAAAACACTGAGAAAAGGAGTCTAATGTGGGAACATCTTAGATGTTCATCTTGGCAGAAAGACTGGAAGAGCAGACACTGTTAACCCACAATTTCTCACAGTGTCCAGTGCTTTATTGGGTGTCCACCAGAAAGGATCATCCTAGCAAGAATAACCCAGAGGACAACCACATTGAAGTCTTACATTGATACTGTACTGGGTTTGGCATCAAAGTGTGGGTTTCAGCCTTCCACCCAAGTACACAGCAAGCCATGGCACATTAAAGCTTAGGACAGCTGTCACAGAGGTATATTGGGTAAGGGTTACCGGACAGGACCTATTCTGCCATTGTACGCCATGAGACTGAAAATTGTGCAAAACCTCTCAAGCTGTACCCCTGATATGAATAATCCATTGTAAATATCAAGAGTGCTGAAATTGTACTGAGTCATCTCAGAGTCGCACATGTTCTATGGAAGCAAGTTGAATTTGATTGAAAACTCTGTAACGCTATCAATAAAATGCATTTTTTTGAGCATTTGAGTCAAATACACGGCAAGAAACCAGAGAAATATGCTCAATAGCACATCACCAGTTCTGGTAGCTTGCTACTTGCCTCTTTTTCCCATTATGACAGTGAATAAACTTCAAGAACATTTCGTTGACTATAAATCTCCTTGAGACATCCTGAGGTCATTAATGGCCCTATAGCAATGCAGGTTTTTTTTCTCACTAGTTGGTCTTGCTGGTGTAATAAATATTGTCTGGTTGATGTTTTTGTAATACTATCTCAGATTATAAGCTGTCTTAATTGAGGAGGCAATGGCTTCGTAGTACTGTCACTGGATTATAAATCTAGATTCTCAGGCCATGTTCTGGAGCCAGGGTTCAAATCTCGCCATGATAGATGTTCTAAGTAGAATTCAATTAATATCTGGAATTGAAAAAAATCTAATGATGACCATGAAACTATTGTTGGTTGTCGTAAAAAGACGCCTGGCTCACTATTGTTCTTTCAGGAAGGGAACTTTACCTGGATTGACCTAGATGAACTCAAGACTCACAGTAATGCAGTTAACTCTTAGCTACCCTCTCAAAAGTGGATTAAGACCAGACAGACCACCTGGCATTGACATTAAATGACAATGGCAAACTCAACTCTGCTGCAGAATTGTCCTTCCTAATCAATGAGGGCTAGGGCCAAAATTGGGACAGTTGTCTGACAGCAAGCAATAGCCTGCTTCAGTTATACTCACAGAATCATACCTTATAGATAAAGTCCCAGACATCGCCATCACCGTCCCTGGTGTCTTGTCCCACCAGTGCACAGCAGAGGTGGTAGTACAATGGTGTACCGTTAGGAGGAAGTTGCCCTGGAAGTCTAATGCCTTTGAACCCAATGAAATCTCATGGCATCAGGTCCAACATGGTCAAGGAACTTCCTATTGTTTACCCCCACCTCCTCGGCTGATGATTCAGTCCACCTGATGATTAATGCCTGGACAAAGCACTGAGGAATGCAAGAGACCAAAACACCCTCTCAGTGGAAGACGTTAATGACCATCATAGAAAGTGGCTCAGCAACAACATTATTGGCTGAACTCCTAAAGGACTATGGCAGTGGTAGGTTGTGACCGGGAAACATACTTGACTTTAAACTGAAATGGACCAGTCATACAAATACTGTGGCTGCAGGAGTTGGTTAGAGGCTTGAAGTCATGCAGCAAGTAACTCAACTCCTGACTCCCCAAAGCCTACCCACTGTTGACAAGGCGCAAGTCAGGAATGTTGTGTAATACTCCTCACTCACCTGGATGTGTGCAGCTTCAACAACACTCAAAGACCTCAACATCATTCAGGACAAGGCAGCAAACCTGATTGATGCCACATCTACATATACCGGCTCCCTCCACCATCAACACACAGTAGCTGCAGTATATACTATCTGCAAGATGCATTGCAGAAATTCACCAGGGCTCCTTAGATAATACCTTCCAAACAAACAAATACCATCATTTTAAAGGTCAAGGTACATGGGAGCACCTTCACCTAAAAGATCACCTTCATTCCACTCATAATCCTGACTTCGAAAAATATTGCCATTCCTTCAGTATACTGGGTCAAGCTCCTGGAACTCCCTCCCTAACAGCCCTTTGACAATACACCATGTGGACTGCAGCAGCTCAAGAAGGCAGCTCGCCACCATATTCTCAATGGATGGGTAATAAGCCAGCGACACCCGCATCCCATGATTGAATTTTAAAATAGTTTGTTGGCAAATCTCCATTACCAGCAATAGGACTGTTGACTTTCCAAAAGATGTGGTCGAAGTCCTCAGTGGTGGTCCAAGGGTGTTCCAAATTGTTCACAATCTCCTTCAATTCCAGTTCTGCAATACTAAAGAAATTGTGAAGAAGGTTTCTGAAAGCTGTTATTATTCGGGAATTCGAAAATGAAGGAAGCATACAAACATAGCAGATAGGAGCAGGAAGACGCCATTCGGACCTTCAATCCTGCTCTACCATTCATCACGATCATGGCTGATTGGCCAACTCAATAGCCTAATCATGCTTTCTCCCCATAACCTTTGATCCCATTTGCCCAAATTGCTATATCTAGTCGCCTCTTGAATACATTCAATGTTTTGGCACCAATTAGTTCCTGTTCATTCCTGTAATGAACTCCACAGGCTCACCACTCTTTGGGTGAAGAAATGTTTCCTCATCTCCATCCTATCCCGAATCTCAGATTGTGATCCCTTGTTCTGGACACACCCACGGGAACATCCTCCCTGCCTCCAACCTGTCTAGTCAGGTTAGAATTTAATAAATCTCTATGAGATCCCCCTCATTTGTCTGAATTTCAGCAAAAACCATCCTAACCTAGTCATTCTCTCCTCATACGTCAGCCCCACCATTCCCAGAATCAGCCTGGTAAACCTTCGCTGCACTCCCTCGAGAGCAAGCGCCTCCTTCCTCAGAAAAGGAGACCAAAACTGCACACAGTATTCTAGGCTCAGCCTCACCAAGGCCCTGTATAACTGCAACAACACATCCCTGCTCCTGTACTCGAAACATCTCACAATGAAGGCCAACATACCATTTGCCTTCTTTACCATCTGCTGCACCTACATGCTTACCTTCAGCGACTGGTGCACAAGGACACCCAGGTCCCGCTGCACACTCCCCCTCTCCCAATTTACAGCCTTTCAGGTAGTAATCTGCCGCCTTGTTTTTGCTTCCAAAGTGAATAACCTCACACTTAACCAAATTATACTGCATCTGCCATTGATTTACCCACTCACCCAACCCGTCCAGATTGTGTTGAAGGGTCTCTGCATCCTCATCGCAGTTCACCCTCCCACCCAACTTGGTATCAGCTGCAAACCTGGAGATGTTACATTTCGTTCCCTTATCCAAATCATTAATATATATTGTGAATAGCTGGGGTCCCAGCACCGATCCTGTGGCACCCCCTAGTTACTACCTGCCAATCTGAAAAGGACCCATCAAATCCTAGGCTTTGTTTCCTCTCTGCCAACCAGTTTTCTATCCATCTCAATACACTTCCCCAATCCCATGCGCTTTAATCTTGCACAAAAATCTCTTATGCGGGAATTTTGTCAAATATTTTCTGAATATGGTTGTTAGTTTACAGTTCAGTGAAGATGACTTGCCTATTTTTAAGCAAATGTCAGAAAGTTGTTTGAAATAATGAACTGGTCTTTCCAAGAAAGCATATAACTTCAGCTAAATGCTCAATCAGCTATCTGCTAAGTTAATTGCTGCATGTGACACCCTTACATCATCAGTTGGATAAGGATCAGCATGAAAATGGTCTTGTAGCCAACATGAGCCTTTAGGAAAGTGAGGAAGCAGCTATCGTCATCTAAGGTGACATGCGGTGCCTCACCGTATGGTATCAGAGTAGTGTTGGTTCATCAGAGGGTCAGCACAGAGGAGCATCCAATAGTGTGTGCTTCCCAGACATTAGCTGTTGCTGAATGAAAATACACCCAGGTAGATAAGGAAGATTTGGCAATGATCTTTGGCGTGAGGAAATTTCACCAAGTCCTTTATGCACTTAAGTAACGAGCCACAAACCACATGCTAGAGCCTCATAAAGAAGACAAGGACGTGCCACCCATAACTTCAAGTCAAACTCAGCTGAAGGCTCTTAATTGGAGTGCGTGCAATTGCAAGGTGGAACACTGTCTGGAAGTCCACATGCCAAATGCAGATGCTTTAAGCTGCTTCCCACTAGTGGATTCACCACTGGTGGTGCTGCTGCTAGAAGAGTCCGTTCTGTTTTTATTCTTTCTGGACACACTTCCAGTCAATGCTGACAATATCAGACTATGGGCCCAGAAAAATCCCATCCTGTTAAAACTAACACAGCTGGTGGTAGTGGGGGAAACAAAAGAGCTATCACAACCAGAATTAAAACCTTTCTGGGCCCAACAACACGAGATTACCACAGAGGACAGCGTATCAATATGAAGAGCAACAGTGATTGTCCCAAGGAAAGGTCACCACCAGATACTGTCTGAACTCTACCAGGGTCATCTCGAGGTTTCCAAAATTAAGATGTTGGCAAGAAGTTATGTCTGGTGGCCAGGATTGGATGCTCACACAGGTGCATTGGTGGGACAGTGTCCAGAGTGCCAACAAGGACAAAAATTAGTGCAGCAGCTCGCCTACATTTACAGGAATTGGTGAGTAATGGACTCTGTTACACGCCGACTATGTCAGTCCTTTCCCTGCAACTATAGTGAACATCAGTTAAAACCAGGTCACATCTTAATGAGCATTGGTTTTGGTGGTAAAGTTGCAAGTAAACCTGTCATCAAGAATCACAGAATTGCTACAGTGCAGAAGACGACTATGCAGCTCATTGTTTCTGCACCAGCTCTCTGAAAGAGCAATTCACTTTCTGCCATTGCCCTGCCCTTTCCCCATAATGCTGCACATTCTTCTTTGTTTAGATAACAAACCAATTCTCTTTGAAAGTGTCAATTGAACTTGCCTCCGTGTTACACTTAGGATGTGTATTCCTGGTCTTAACCACACACTATGTGAGGAAGTTGTTTGTAGAAGTGCTTTTTCTCCTTTTGCAAAATTGGGGTTTGTGGTGGGAAGGGATGCATACTGGGGAGACCTGAGGGGGAAATCTTTTTGTGTAGATGGTGGTGCATGTGGAAGGGGTGGCCTGCTAGGTGTGGTGGTGCACGCTGGTGCAGTTGCAACTTTTGGGGGCATCTGGATGGGTGCGTGGGTGGCAACAGTTTGGAGTGGTATGGGCCAGGTGCTGTCAGGTGGGACGGTACTGGTTTAGGGTGTCTGGGTGGCATGGAAGTGTTGGAGTTGGTGGTGGCGGGGGCACTGTTCTGTTTCCATGCTGTACGGCTCTATGACTTTGCGTGTCTTCAACATACTCACGTGACTTAACCAATTCTTCTTCCTATGATCTGAAGTACCTGTCAGATAAATCATTTTAATAACCCTCCAAAATACATTGTTATGGGCCACTGAATCTCACTCTCAAAGGTTCACCTTGTAAAGATAATAAAACAAGCACTTTATCCCCTACTTGAAATTTCCTAGTTGTAGCATGTCTGACTGCCTATTCTTTTATCTTTTGCCTGTGAAGTTTATAAATGCTCCTGTGTTACTTCACATGCTCATGTTCATTATGTTCCTACTGAAGCGAAAGATAAGGCTGGCAAGATTAGATGGATGGAATAAAGACATTGAAGCTCTAGTCAATAAAAAAGAATCATGTCTTGGATATAAACAACTGGGTTCAAATGAATCTCTTGAATAGTACAAAGAATGTAGGGGCATTCTTAAGAGGGAGATCAGGGTAGGCAAAGAGAGGGATATCAGATATCCTTGGCAAATAGTATTATGGATTATCCAAAGAAACTGTGGTCCCAGCATGGTGTGGGGTGACTGTGAGAGACAACCTGAAGAAAACTCTGACGATGGGGTGACTGATCACAGACTGCTGTGCAGTCCACAGGACACAGGACAGGTGAGTTGTGTAATGAGGAACTTGAACCGCTGAGGGAACCTGGTGGCACTGGGCTGTGAGGTGAAACAGATCTCAGCTCTGGAGTGGCATTAGGTGGGGAACCCCTGCATAGATAAGCCCTGATTGGCTTTTGGCTGCTTGCCTTATTTTGAAACAATTTATTTAAAATATGTTACTAGGTTGTGAAAGTGAGAGTCGGAAAGGATGCCTTACACAACTGTATTATTTAGTTGTTATGGTGTTATCTTAGTTTGCGAGATCAACGCTATTTTGTCACTCAGTAGCATTGTTGTTACCTTGATTAATAGTGGGTGGGATCAGTGCTCCTTTAGTTGTAGTTAGTGAGATCCAGTTAGAGTCATCTTCCCCAAGTATTGTGTTTTGCTCATCTGCTTTCTCTGGTGTCTTGCTCAAGGTGCAACACTCTGGTTTGTAAGTCTAAACGAGTCATGGTGCATGAGCATCAAAGCAGTACCTAATCTTGAGTTGAGCCATCATGTATCAGCCCTATCCATGTGTACATAATCCTTCTGAAAATCAGAAATACGGAAACTTGTCTGATTTTCTTCCCCATTCCTGAGCTAGGGGTATTGAGAGCAGCCGTAGGCATCTCTTTTCATCCTGGGTATCTCAATGCAGACTGGTTACTGGAGCTGTGAATTTGTAATTCATATGGTGGTTAAGCATTGGTCTTGTTGATCAAGATATTGTATCAGATGACCTTCTTATCTGTCTTATGCCTAATGGCAGGTCTATCAGGATTTTCAAGAGAAAGGTTTGTAATTCATATTCAAAGTAAAGGGAAACAATTCTCTTATAAGCTTTGGAGAGCTGCAATCCCAGAGCAAAGTATGGAGTGAAAATGACCACAAATTGTATCAGTACCGGTGAGGTGCTGAATGACTGAAGAGTGATAAACGTGCCTTTGTTTGAGAAGGGACATAAGGAGATGCTTGGAATCTAACGACCTGTGAGTCTGACTTCAGTGGTGGGTAAATTGATGAAAATGATTCTGAAAGATAGGATTAACTGCATTCGAGAGGCAAGAAATGATTAGGGATAGTCAGTGTGGTTTTGTGCGAGGGAAATCGTGTCTCTTAAACTTGATTGAGTTTTTTGAGGAAGTAACCAAGAAAAATGGCTAAACAGCAGGAGACAGAGTGAGTGTAGATGGCTGTTTTTCAGCCAGGAGGCCTATGACCAGCTGTGTCCCACAGGGATTGGTACTGGATCCACTTTTGTTTGTCATTTACGTAGAGGATTTAGATCAGAATATAGACTATCCAAAGCATGACTCTAAGGTTGGTGATATAGAGGACAGTGAAAAAGTTTTTCAAAGATTACGAAGAGATCTTGATCAACTTGGTCAATGGGCTGAAGAGTGGCAAATGGAGTTTAATTTGGATAAATGAAAGGTATTTTGGTAAAAACAAACAAAAGCATGACCTATACAATTAAAGGTAAGGCGTTGGGTAGTGTTCAGAACAGAGACACCTAGGAATTCAGGTACATAATTTTTTGAAGTTTGCATCTCGTGTAGACACGGTGATTAAGAAGGGGTTTAACACGCTTGCCTTAATTGCTCAGACCTTTGAGTATAGGAGTTGGGACGTTATGTTGGTGTTGTACAGGATGTTGATGAGGCCTCTTCTGGAGTACTGCATCCAGTTCTGATCACCCTGCTACAGGAAGGATATTATTAGTCTGTAGAAGGTTCAGAAAAACATTAACCAGGATGTTGCTGGGAATAGAGGGTTTGAGTTATAAGGAGAGTCTGGAAAGGCTGGGACCTTTTCCACTTAAGTGTGTAGGAGGCTGAGAGGTGAACTTATAGAGATTTATAAAATCATAAGAGGCATAGATAATGTGAACCACAGATGTCTTTTCCCACAGGTGGGAATTTCAAGGCTAGGGAGCGTATTTTTATCTCGAGAGGAGAATGATGTAAGAAAGAGATGAGGGGCAATTTTTTTTACACAGAATGTGGTTTTTGTGTGTAATGAACTTCCAGAGGTAGTGTTGGATGCTGGTTCAGTTATGACGTTCAAAAGATATTTGGCTAAATACATGAACTGGAAGTGTTGGGAGGATATGGGCCAAGAACAGACAGGTGGGACTAGTTTAGTTTGGGATTCGGCTCAGCATGGACTAATTGGACTAAAGGGTCTGTTTCTATGCTGTATGACTCTATGACTTTTAAGTTTATGCCATCTCACTCTTGATCCTTTAATGGATGGGAGCAGGTTCTCTCTCTCTATCTTGTCCAGATGCCATCATGATTTTGAACACCTGGATCAAATCTCCTCTCAACCCTCTCTTATTCAGGAAAATAATTCCACCTTCTCTAATCTACCCATGTCACCAAGTTCCCCTTCCCCGGAAAAACTCTCAGAAAACTTTTCTGCAACTTCTCCAGTCCCTTTAGATCTTTGAGAAAGTGCATTACCCCGAAATAGACACTATACTCCAGCTGAGGCAAAACCAACATTTGATATAAGCAAAATAACCTCTTTTGTACTTGTACACCATGCTCCCTTCACCATTTCATGGTTTCCATGGTGCCTTTCATCCAGGAATGTGATACTTACCCCTCTACCACAGAGAGTTCAAAACCAAATTCTTTCTCACAGCTGAACCTCAAATCTACAGGGAGATCATCCACCAATTGAGCATCAATACACTTTGGCATTTTAGAGGGCAATTTCTTCCACCTAGAACACAAAGGGACGAACTATTCAATCATGAGGCAAAGACATGTCTGTGTAAAAATCGAAGCATTGAATTAGACCTGGAATTGTTCATTTCAATGAAGATTAAAAATTCAATTGGAAAAACATTTTGTTATTCCCAGGGAATTGAAATTAATGATCAGATTTTAAAATAAAATCAATATTATCAATTTAACATAAAGTTGAGGCCCTCATTCAGTTCAATTGTGATATCTACTCAAGATCACGTCCTGAACAGTTCTTGCATTCCTTTCAATGTAATTTCACTTACTTTCCCAAACATTCTCCTCTGATAAGACTCCAACACTGGAAGTGCAATGATCTGATTAAATTGAGACTTTCATTTGATTTGATTAAATATGGAAGCAAGTTACTGCATGAGTCTGCTTCAGATTTGCAGACAAGATTTGCATATAAATTCTTTAATATATAAATGGACCATAATGCAAGTAACATTTGCACTACACAATTGCAAGGAAATAATCAAACATTGTCTCCTTGACATTCAATGATGTAAAGAACAGTAGGTAGCTCTGAAAATATTTAACAGGTCTGGCTGCATCTGTTCAATAGAGTTAGCATTTCAAGTCCAGGAGGACTCTTCCAGAAAGAATCTATTATGAAAAAGAGTCATGTTGACTCAAAGCATTAACTGTTTCTTTCTCTACAGTTCCTGCCAGACCTGCCGACTTTCATCAGCATTTTCTGTGTGTTTTTTTTAAATTTCAGATTTCCAGCATTTGCAGTATTTTCTTTGAGATATTTGGCCATTACCGGCAGTGCTGCTGTTTCTCCCTCAGTTCAGCTTGGCGATGTGACTGGAGCAGGGGCATCATCGAATCATCATGGAATCTCTTAGCTGTAAAGTTAGATGAATGTGTTATTTCCAGAATGTGATATCCAAGGATGGATTATGAGCTGATTGAGGGAATTGGAGGATGTTATAATTATAGAACAAGATACATGGGAATTCATTCTATCTGGAAGTCAGATTCAGGGGTTTCAACTGTTTGTAGTAAGAATTAGGCAAGTTCAGGCTACATGCTAAAGATAATGAAGACATTTTGTGGTCAGGTGGCCAGCAGGAGAAATGGTGGCTAGACAGTTTAAGAGTTACAATCAAGCATGCTGGGAATTTGGTCAGGCTAGTTGAAACTCTGACCTCAGTTAAACTGCAGCCAGGATGTATTGCAACCTTCATTTCGCTGTGTTGACCAAATAAGGCAAGTGTTGTGGTGGTCTCTAGACATACTGGCATCACTATTGCCTTTTATGGAGAATGAAATGTGCTATTTATGACTTGCTGTAAATTTTTGATTAGATTCAATTCCCTACAGTGTGGAAACAGGCCCTTTGGCCCAACAAGCCCACACTGCCCCTTGGAGCATCCCACCCAAACCCATCCCCCCTATAACCCACACACCCCTGAACACTATGGGGCAATTTAGCATGGCCGATCCACCTAGCCTGCACATCTTTGGACTGTGGGAGGAAACCCAAGTGCCTGGAGGAAACCCACGCAGACACGGGGAGAATGTGCAAACTCCACACAGACGAAGTGTCTGTGCACGACTCTCGAAGCGTCTCTCTGCGCGACTCCCCAAGCTGGAATCGAACCTGGGTCCCTGGCGCTGTGAGGCTGCAGTGCTAACCACTGAGCCACTGTGCTGTCCCTTTTCGCAGTTGTTTGCTAGTAAATTCAATTGGCTGGAATTGAACGATGTGAAGAGGCTTTGCGCCCACCCCCCTCACTGTTACATAAATGCTGTCCCCTTCACACTTCACATCAGCTGTGATGAAGAGTCATCTAGACTCAAAATGTTAGCTTTCTCTCTCCATGGATGCTGTCCAACCCTTTGTGACTTCCTACATCTTCAATCCACCTCCCCCTCTCTCCCTATTTATTTCAGAACCCTCTCTCCCTCCCCCATTTCTGATGAAGGGTCTTGGCCCGAAACGTCAGCCTTCCTGCTCCTAAGATACTGCTTGGCCTGCTGTGTTCATCCAGCTCTACACCTTGTTATCTCGGATTCTCCAGCATCTGCAGTTCCTATTATCTCTGCTGCTACATCTATGTAGCTATCTGAACAGATGTAGTAAAATTTGAAAATTTTTTTTGCAATAAAATTCAGGCACAGGCATTTCATGTGTTTGCTTGCCTTACGTGGAGCAAATATCATATACTGTGATGGGAATGGAAGATTAGTCTTCGATAGTACTGTCTGCCTGATGTGGTGTTAAACCAAAAACATGTCAGAGGAAGGTGAAAAATCCCATGGCACTACCTCAAGGAAGAGGAGAGGAGCTCCCCCTGGCATCTTGCCAATATCTATTCCTCAACCAAAGTCAACAGAAGAGTGGCTATCCAGTCATTCCGTCCCTGATGTTTGAGGAACTTGCTGTGTGTAAATTGGCTGCTGTAATATCTACACTATTGCTTTACAATTCATCGATTCATTGCTGGTAAAATGCTTTGGGAAGGGCTCTGTGTGGCTGTATGTTACTTTGCTGCTCCCCAACAACCCCTGGCTTTCCTGTCTTACCAGTTCCTTCCCGGAGGTGTATGGTATAGTTGTCCAGCCACTTGTAGCAGGGGAAATGGAAGGTGTTTCCCTTGGGGACCTCCACCGTCACACAGCAGCAGAACCAATAATCTTGAAAGATGAATGGAGTTACTTGCAGCTTCACAAAAAAAATGGCCCCAAGATCCCAGTCACTTGCAATTTCGTAGTGACCCACCTGGAAAATAAATTAGGCCGTGGGAATTAATTAGACTGCAATAACAAAAATGTAAGTTCAATTGTATTAGAGATATTAGGAATTGCAGATGCTGGAGAATCCAAGATAACAAGGTGTGGAGCTGGATGAACACAGCAGGCCAAGCAGCATCTCAGGAGCGCAAAAGCTGACGTTTTGGGTCTAAACCCTTTGTCAGAAATTTCAATTTAAGTAAGTTCAGTTGTGTAAGGTGAGAGAGATGTTGACAAGTTTCAATTAGGGTGGAAGGTTTTGATTGTGGGGCTGGTATCCTTTTGTGAGATTAGTTCCAAATATAGGGGAGAGAAGCAGGGAGGATGGGGCAAGAACTCCTGTTTCTCTTGACCCACTAGCAGTGCTACAGACCTCTTTCATGCAGCAGTCCTCAGCTCCATTTGCTTGCCTGGCTTCCTGAGGCCCAAGAAACCTGTTTAACTGGGGTTGGACCTTAAGTGGAGATAAAGAATGAGGAAAGCTGCTGACGCATGAGAGACAGAAACCCTTTGCCAGCTTTTCGGGATCTGGGTGAAGAACTTATGATGTCAGTACGTGGTCTATATATTTGATATTGTGTATATTTTATTGTAATTTTTAAATTTAGCTTTAGGGTCACCAGGTGAGGTTTGTAAAGCAGTCATTAGATTTTAATTATGATCAGCAAAGCTTTCTTCAAATATATCTCCATATCCATAAATGAGCAGCTTATCCACAGCTTTTACACTCCAGGAAGATCGCTCAACCTCTCATCTTGCTTCAGTTGATACTTTTCTGGAGACTTGGATGTTCCAGATAGAAAGGACAACCATCTGTGTCTCCCAGACATCGTTCGGAATGTAATTATCAGGCTGCTGCTTTCATCCAGGTTCACTTGTCAGTAAACACTCTTTGCATCTAGGACAATGAAATTTTTTCCCCTTGCAAAATATATTCTGTAATTGGGCCAGGGTCCTGTGACCTCTTCAGAGCTTTATTTAAGTCCTGTTGTTCAGTGAATGCTCTCAGTTTTCCCATAGTTTCACTGCTACTATGCTGCTCATCTATTCTTTGGAAGTTATTACTATCTTCATTACTCCTCTTTTTTCATCTCTTCTATTGTGTCTTTCAGGCAGGCCTCGAGGGTTCAGCAGATGTTGAATTGGTCTTATACTGTCATCTATTTAAAGAAATGAGACAGACCTGAAAGACACTGTAAGCAATGTTCCCTCGAAAATATGTGGCAGTGTGTCTATGAAAGTCATGATTTTGCAGGATGCACCAAAACTATTGGGAAAGTCGATCTGAAACTTTATGTTGACATGTTAGGGCAGCATGGTGCTTAGTGGGTAGCACAGCCACCTCACAGCACCAGGGACGTGGGTTCAATTTCCCCCTCAGGAACTGTTTGTGTGCAGTTTGCACATTATCCCTGTGACTGCGTGGGTTTCCTCCGGGTGCTCCGGTTTCCTCCCACAGTCCAAAGATATGCAGCCTAAATTGGCCGTGCTAAATTTCCCGTAATGTTCAGGGGTGTGTGGGTTATAGGTGGATGGGTTTGGGTGGGATGCTCTGAGGGTCAGTGTGGACTTGTTGGGCCAAAAGGCTGATTCCACACTGTATGGATTCTGTGATGTTCTCTGCATGCAGTCATTATTCATTTACAAACATTTATCACTGTCAACACAACTGAGCCAATTCAGCCCATTGAGTCCACATCAACCCTTTGAAGAGCATCCCACCCAGACTCAACCACTACTCTATAACCCTGCATTTCCACGAGTATTCACCTAACCTATGAGCAATTTAGCGAAGCCAATCCACCTAACCCGCACGTCTTTGGATTGTGGGAGCAAAATGGAGCATCTGGTGGAATCCCATGCAGACTTGGGAGAACTTGCAGACTCCATGCAGACACCTGCCCAAGGCTGGAATTGAACCTGGGTCCCTGGTACTGTGAGGGAGCTAGCCCTGAACCACTGTGCCACCCCTATACATCTGTGATGTAGTAATTCATTAAAGTTGATTGCTGGTGTCTCTCCAGTTGCTGTCTGTATGACGTTTTGTGCTTTATCCTGGTCAAATATGTGTATGTAAAATGAAATGTCTTGTTATGGTGAGAACACTGCTCTTCTCTCTCCGGTTTGTGCCCATTCTTTCTCAGTGTGATGTCCTCTGTGGCATTGGCATCACAACCTTTAGATTAGATTAGATTCCCTACAGTGTGGAAACAGGCCCTTTGGCCCTACAAGTCCACACCGTCCCTTGAAGCATCCCACCCAGACCCATCCTCCTCAAACCCACACATCCCTGAACACTATGGGCAATTTAGCATGGCTGATCCACCTAGCCTGCACATCTTTGGTCTGTGGGAGGAAACCGGAGCACCCAGAGGAAACCCACGCAGACACGGGGAGAATATGCAAACTCCGCACAGACAGTCGCCCGAGGCAGGAATCGAACCCAGGCCCCTGGCGCTGTGAGGCTGCAGTGCTAACCACTGAGCCACCGTGCTGCCCCTTTGACTGTGATTGTTCTGCCCTTTGGGTTTGGAATCTTTAACAATGTAATACAACGTCTGCAATTACAGAAGGTGTAATACATATCTGTTTATTTCTTCCTCCTCACCATCCAAGGCCCCAAACATACCTCCAGGTGAAGGAGCACTGTCCCTGCAATTCACACAATCTAGTCTACTGCATCGGCTGCTCACACTGTAGTCTCTATAATGAGGAAACAAAGCATAGGCTGGGCGACTGCCTTGCAGAACACCGATGTTCTGTTCACAGAAAAAAGCCCTGAGCTTCCAGTTGCCTGCTACTTCAACACACCCATTGTCAGCCACTAATAGCTCCCATTGGCAGCTACCCATTCCATCAGGCTGGACTTTATCTACTCCTTTGTGTGTCCGGCTGTTTTTTCCTTCTTTGGGCTGTACCTCCACCTGTTGTTCACTCTCACCCCTCTACCCATGCCACCTTTTGTATAAATATCAACCTTTCCCAAGGTACCATCAGCTCTGAACAAGGGTCACTGGGCCTGAAACTTACTTCTCCCCACAAATGCTGCCAGAGCTGCTGAGCTTTTGCAGCAACTTCTGTTTTTATTTTTGATTGGTCTGGTTTGTTCTCTCATGAATATGCGACCACAATGCTTCAGCACAATCCCATCGCTTTCTTGAGAATACGTTTTCTCACTCTCAGTTGATGTGTTCTCACTGCAGAGCTTTGTCTTGTTCCTTCCTTTACATTTCTTTTTATGGAATGTGAGTGCTATTGGTTCGGCAAGAATTTGTCTCCATTTAGCAGGTGCCGGTATGTTAAAAACTACAAACAAGTTTTTTCTTTTTGCAATCTTTCCTATAGGTGCCCAGCACCAATCAAATTAGGACTAGAAATGTGTCACAGAGACAGTAGGAACTGCCGATGCTGGAGAATCTGAGATAACACGGTGTGGAGCTGGATGAACACAGCAGGCCAAGCAGCGTCAGAGAAGCAGGAAAGTTTGACATTTCGGGTTTTTCGGATGTTTCGAAATTTCTGAAGAAGGGTCTCGGCCCGAAACGTCAAACTTTCCTGCTCCTCTGATGCTGCTTGGCCTGCTGCGTTTACCCATGCTGCACACCGGACTAGAAATACCTTGCTATCTTTACATAACAGACAAACACTGGCAGCCACTGATAGAGAGAAAAATCACAAAACTTTTCACAAGTGGTCAGTTTCCATCAGTGAGCAGAATTTGGAAGAAGAAGATGTGAAGGAATCAAAGGCAAGCGCTTGGGACAAATAGAATGATTGAGATGTACTTGTTGAGATTGAATTGTCACAGTTATTGGTACAGCCAATGTTTGGCATTGTAAGAGAGAAAAACAGCTTTTCGATTTTTTGTTTACGATATCACAGTATAAATTCTGGCCAATTCATTGGTATTGCTGTTGCCTCAAAGTTACAAGATTCTGTGTTCAATTTGCACGACAAAGCTGAAACACAAAAATCAAGACTGGCACTATAGTGCCGCACAGAGGGACAGCTGTGATCTAGGAGTTGCTTTTTACTAGACGAGGCCCCCTCCTGCAAGGGCGGATGTGAAAACTCCTCTGGCATTCCCACAAAGTCTTGAATAAAGTGCCGCACAGGAGGCTGCTGAACTGGACAAGAGATCATGGTGTTAGGGGCAAGGTACTCCCAAAGATAGAGGATTAACTGACTGACTGGCAGAAAACAGAGAATGGGGATAAAGGGGTCTGTTTTAGGATGGTAACCAGTGACAAGTGGAGCTCCACAAGGGTCGGTGCTGGGACCATACGAATTCACATGATATTGTAACAATTTGGATGGAAGAACTGAGGATATATTTGCTCAGTTGGCAGATGACAAATATAAGTGGAGGGACAGATAATGTTGAGGAAGTGAGGACGCTGTAGAAGGACTTGAACATGCAAACAAGGAGCCAAAGAAGAGATGGAGTACAATGTGAAAATGTGTGAAATTATGCACTTTGGTGGAAGAATAGAGGCATAGACTATTACCTAAAAGGAGAAGGGCTTCAGAAATCTGAAGCACAAAACAACTTAGGAATCCTAGTTCAGGATTCTCTTAAGGTTAACGTGCAGGTTCAGTTAGTGGTCAAGAAGGCAAATACAATGTAAGCATAGAACACAAGAGCAGAGGAGCTGAGGCTGGAAAAGGCTCTGGTGAGATTGCATTTGGAATATTGTGAGCAGCTCATCAGGAAACATGTGCTGGCATTGGAGAGGGGACCAGAGGAGGTTTAGGAGATGGAGGGCTTGTCATATGAGCAGTGGCTGAGGACTCTGGGTCTCTACTTGATGGAGTTTAGGAGGATGAGGGGGCATCTGACTGAAACTTACAGAATGCTGAGAGACCTGGCCAGGCTGGACATGGAGAAGATGGTTCTACTAGGTAGGAGAAACTAAGATCTGACAGCACAAGTTCAGAGAAAGGCACGATCCTTTAGAATTAAGATGAGGAAGAATTTCTTCAGCCAGAGGATGGTGAAGCTGTGGAACCCGTTGTTGCAGATGGCTGTGTAGGCCAAGTCATTGTCTTTAAGACAGAGATAGATAAGTTCTTATTTGGTAAGGGGATTAATGTTTATGGGGAAAAGGCATGAGAGTGGGAAACACGTCAGCCATGTCCAAAGGCAGAGCAGACTTGAGGGGCTGATTGGCCTAATTCCACTCCTATCTTCTGGTCTTATGGCATTATTTTGGAAGAACAGCAAGTAATATCTCCCCACGGCCATGCCCAAGGTGTTTATCTTTCTACCAACATCGCAACACCATCCTTCACCCCTGCTACCCAAGATTACCTGACCATCTTATGGATTTGCCAGAATATTAATGTTTCATGCTGAAGTCCACATCCAGTCATTGTCACATTGCTACTTTGCAGAATATCCTCTGCAATCATGGTCATAATACCAATCCTACTGTAGTCTCCAACTTTATTAGGTGTAAAGCATTTAGAGACAAGCAGTGTAAACTCAAGTCTTACTCTTTGAAATGATTTCTTCAAACAATCTACTGGGGGTACCAAATGCGACATCAAATAGAATAAGCTGCTGCTATCTCTATGAATTTGCAAGCTCCAGAAGTATACTGGTCTTGTAGCTTTCTCGTAATTTCGGGTTCCGAAATGAATATGCGCTATGCAGATGGACAGCCCTAAGGTGCAGCCCAGTCTGAACTGTGAACTGGGTCCCTGAACACAAAGTGTTCCCACTGCAGTCTCTCAATACTAATTCCAGCGAACCCTACTGCACAGGCCTGTGCTTCCAGAGTGGTGCCAGGATGGTTGTGAGGTGCTGCTGGATACCGCATGCCAGTGTTGATAGAGGAGAGATGCACAAGGTTGATGCCTGTGGATTGTGACCTGAGCTGCAATTTGGTTGTGGAAAACATGGAGTTCTTTTCCACAGCGAGCTGAGAGTTGAAACCACCAGCTACCTGCTCTGATTTCCATGTCGGGTTTTCCACATGTCCTGCTTGTTTGTGAATTGAGTAAGATAGGAGCTCAAGAGGTAAGTTTCTTTTATTCTCTTGTGGCTTGTGGACATCACTAGTTGTGCCAGCATTTATTGCCCCCATCCCTAGTTACGCTTGAGAAGGTGGTGGTGAGCGGCCTTTGCAAATCACTATCTTGAATGTCCTGTAGGTAACCCACAGTGGCCTTAAAGAGGGAATTCCAAGACTTTGACCCAGAAACAGTGAAGGAACTGCAATATATTTCCAAGTAAGAATGACATATGACTTGAAGGGGATGTTGCAGACGATGGGATTCCATTGTACCAGCATCCCTTGTCCTTCTAGATGTCCTTCTAGAAGCTACACATAGGGGTAACCTTGACAAAGCATCTGCATTGCTGTCTTTCTCCGACTGTTGGTGTCTGATTTCATACAAGTGGGCTGACAGAGCCACTGCCCATCTCTGTAGGTGTGCCAATGCCATTAACGGAATTCCTGCATGTGGGCTAAAACTGGAGGTTAGCAGTCCACGGGCTGTCAACAGCATGAAGTGCCGGTTGTAAAGGAAATGGATGAACTTCTTGACACTGAACACGCTGCCCAATCCTTCCTTTTCTATTTGGGCATACTTCTCCTCCATCTTCGTCAGTGACCTCGACGCAAACACAGTGACCCTTCTTTCCCAACCCGAAACACTTTCCTGCTGCTCTGATAATGCTTGGCCTATTGTATTGCTCTAGCTCCACACTGAGAAAGAAAGCTGTTGGGGTTAAGTAAAGAACGTTAGGAACAGGTTCGTGTGAAGGATTAGCATTACTCATACTCGGCTGACTGATTTGTTTTTGAACAGTCAGTCCTTAGTTAAGTTGTGTACGCTGATGCAGCCCATGAAGAGGAACCGTTATAAATTAGTTGTTGTTGCAGTTCCAGTTATTTCTTGATGTTGTTGAATGCACTTTGTCATTTAACTTGATTGGGATCCAATTCCACCCATCTGCTCTAGAAGGTTTCCTACTTTAATTTTAACACTCGCTTATACTAACTAACAAAGAAACAAAGAGTCACAGTCAAATCTCTTTCCTTCTCTGCTTTAGTTAATGGCTACTCTTTGTTACGTGTCTACCAATCCCTCAGTATCTTCAGTGATCCGTGAACACCAGGCTGAGTTGGCTTATCCTACCTGGAAATCTTGTGGTGTTGCCTGTTTAACTGACGCTTGACTGTGTCGTGTGGGACCAGATTTACTTGGTTCTGATTTTTACACAAGCCTCTTGCATGTGAAGATAATCTACCGTTTACCTCCCTTACACTTATCCCTAAACTGAATAGGCTACTGCTGTTGGCAAAGTTTGTACCTTACAAAATAAATGTGGGGCTGGTGTGGAGTTCTCGGAATCCTACCATCGAGAGGCGATGCATTAGAATGGGTCGAAAGAAATGTGACAGAAATAATTTCAGGTTGCAGTGCACTTGATAATGAAGAGAAAATAGGGTCCATGTTTTTATGGAGTTGAGAGGAATGTATATTGCTACTCCATTTGTCCCCAACAGAGGCATTTAGTAAAATGAATCTGAAATCCAGCAAAAAGTTGTTGTCCTTTGAAATATCTAACAACCAAATGTGGGGATCAGGACTGTGGTAGTAATAGGCGAAAGCCCACAACAATGTGAACAGGACCCTCACTGGTAATTGAGGCCGTGATAATGTCACAGCATGATGTAGTGTGATGTGAAAATTTGAAAATTCTGAAGTGTGTGTGAAGGAACCTTGCTTCCAGATAATTAATTAGTGTGCATGCTGATAATGTTAACTTTAGTACTGGAGATCAAATAGGTGTGTAGAATCTGTGATAGGGTTAAGGTTCTGAAGCAATGTGCCAAAATGCATAACCTCTCATTTCCCCACATTATATTTATTCCATATGTAAAGTTTTTCCCTGCACGCTTAATCAGTCTATTTCCCTTTTGCAGACACTGAAGCACCCTCGTCACTTGCATTACCACTTGCATTACAAGGTGAGGGGACGGCCAAGTTGTATTATCGCTGGATTATTTATCCCAGAAATCCAGATAATGTTTTGGGGACCCGGGTTCAAATATTTATCGAATTCAATAAATATCTGGAATTAAGAATCTAACAATGAGTGTGAATCCATTGTTGATTGTCAGAAAAACCCATCTGGTTCACTAATGTCCTTTAGGGAAGGAAACTGCCATCCTTACCTGGTCTGACTCCAGACCCACAGCAATGTGATTGACTCTTAACTGCCCTCTGGGCAATTAGCGGTGGGCAATAAATGCTGCCTAGCCAGTGACGTCCCTCATCCCATGAATGAATAAAGAGAAAAAAATAGCCACTTTAGTGTCATCTGCACACTTGGCAGAAGTACATTCACTTGTCTCATCCAAGTCATTCATATATTGTGAGGATACTACGGCTTGAAGAGATGTATTTTATCCTTTTGAAAAGAGAGGTTTTAAGGCTAAGATACTGATCAGTGTATCAGAACCACTACAGTAAGCAGCTTGTGAGGCCTTGGACTTTTTTAAAAATATTGAATATTGAAATATTGAAATAATAGAAGTAGCCTGAATGGGTGTGGTCAGGCGCTCACAGAGCCAGGATTTTCACTTTAGGTTTTTTTGTTTTTCTACAGTAGCAGTTGTTGTTGCGGTCTCAGCCAGCTTGGAAGCTGCCGTGAGTCCCTCCTGGCTGCTACACGCTCAGGATTTTCTCAATGTTTCTTCCTCTTGGGCTATTGGGGTCATGTGTGAGAGATACAATTCACACCATTTGTTTAGGAAAAGGTTAACAGCAAATAAGCAAATCAAAGAAGACAAAAATCGAAGTGCATACCCACTCAGTGTCCTGGATATTCACTGAACAGTCAACAAAAAATAAAGGCTAACACCCAAGGCTCGAAGCTCACACTGGCCATGCATTTTCTCCTAGCTGTCTCCACGCTCCCAAGAATGGGGTGCACAACTTTGTGAAGGTTGCTCTCTAGAGTTTTCACTGCTGGCATGCTGAATTCTTAATTTTTATACTTCTTCCTTATCTTCCTGGTCTGCAGTGTCTTACCCTTGTTAGTTTTTAGCTCATCTCACAAGCCGGTGTCTTTCCACTATGGGCTCTCTCCAAGGATACTGTTAGCATTACCTCATTACTCTTCCTCCAAGTAAGGGCTTGAACTGTAGGTTACCCCTTGGAGTTGATTTGGTGCAAGCCAGTAGCTGGCCCTCAGATAATTTCAGTTCACGAGCTTGCAATTTTTATGCGCGAGCAGCCCAGGACAACAGGTTTAGGACTATTCAACTCAAAGGCAGTGAGTGGTAAAAATTAATGACTTTTATTTAAGGTGTTGAATTTGGTTGGTCTAAACAGGTGTGCCTTGTGTAACAATGAGTCTTTCAGTCATGAAGACTTTTCTGGGGTTGGAAGAGGTTTTACAGAAAATGAGCAAGGCAAGTCTTTCAGAATTGGCAGACCAGCTAGAGTTGGGGTTGTTTGTGACTAAAAGGGGAAGGGGAGATAATCAGGGCAATTGTGCAGCATTAACATTAACCAGGAATGCCATCAGAACCTTTGGAAATGGCTAAATTCAATTGAAAATGAAGCAGCTTGAACATGAAAAGGAAATTAAACAACTTGAATTACAATTATAAGCAGAGGAAAAGCAGAGAGAGACACTGAACTTCAGAACAAAAACAAAGTTGGTGGAAAAACTTTGTTTTTGTTCCTGATTTACAACGTCCGCAATCCTTTCAGTTTTTACTGAACTTCAGAAGTTGGCAATTAGGAAGATTGGCTTAAGAGGGTGGAGGAGAAGGTGGAAGGTAGGCTTAGTGAGGAGGATATGATGATAAGCATTCCTATCATCACCGAAGGCACAGTGGGTATCTGTTTAAATACATCCTAAGTGTTGCTTAAGTGTGTCGAGAAGGATTATTCATTTCATTTGAGAAAGTGGCTAAACAAATGAAATGGCCAGTGGCCATGTGGGAATTGTTGATCCAAACAAAGTTGGTAGGTAGAACATAGAACATAGAACATAGAACAGTACAGCAAAGAACAGGCCCTTCAGCCCACGATGTTGTGCCGACCATTGATCCTCATGTATGCACCCTCAAATTTCTGTGACCATATGCAAGTCCAGCAGTCTCTTAAATGACCCCAATGACCTTGCTTCCACAACTGCTGCTGGCAACGCATTCCATGCTCTCACAACTCTCTGTGTAAAGAACCCGCCTCTGACATCCCCTCCATACTTTCTTCCAACCAGCTTAAAACTATGACCCCACGTGTTAGCCATTTCTGCCCTGGGAAATAGTCTCTGGCTATCAACTCTATCTATGCCTCTCATTATCTTGTATACCTCAATTAGGTCCCCTCTCCTCCTCCTTTTCTCCAATGAAAAAAGTCCGAGCTCAGTCAACCTCTCTTCATAAGATAAGCCCTCCAGTCCAGGCAGTATCCTGGTAAACCTCCTCTAAACCCTCTCCAAAGCATCTCATGAAGTATTTGCATCATTGTCAAAGGAGGTATCTGGGGACTATAATGAGGTGAAAAGGATTGTTGAAGTGTTACTTGGTTTTTTTTACTAGATACAGACGACCCACAGAGACACAATCAGATCAAGGATCAAATTTTACATCAAAATTATTCAAGGAAGTTATAAATAGCTGGGGAATAAAACTTCAAATCCATTATATACCATTCAGAATTACAGGGAGCATTAGAACAATTGCACCAAACTTTAAAGACCATGTTGAGGGCTTATAATCAAGACTATCCAGAGGATTGGGATAAAGGAATTCTATTTACACTTTCTGAAGTTAAGGATGCATCAAATGAATCAACCAAATTCAGACTATTTCAATTAGGTTTTGGGAATAAGATGAGAGGACCTCTGAAATTAATTCAGGAGAAAATGGTGAGTCACAGTTCAGAGACCACACATTTGGTCAATGTGTCAAATTTTAGGGAAAGATTAAAAAGAGCAGGTGAGTTGGCATTTAAAAGTAGCACAGTTGTGAGGAAACAGGAAGCAGGCAAGAAATCAAAAATTCACAATTTTGTGAACAGAGATAAAGTGTTAGCGTCACTTTGAGTACTCAGTGAACTTTTAAAAGCAAGGTTTAGTGGGCCTTATCAAATCGAAAGGGAATTGAGTGAGGTGAATTATTTGATAAGAACACAAAATAGAAAGAATAAGAAATGTAGTGTAATGAGAATATGCTCAAAGAGTATTTTGATGGGAAAGGAAAACAAAAGAGGATGTGTTACGAGATACAACACAGGGTGAAGAACCAAGTTCAGATGATTTTGAATTGGAAATTCCTCAATTAAAGTTGGCAATGAAGAAGTTCTCAAAAATTGAGATAGATTGCTGAGTTTACCTTCCAGAGGAAAATTGTAATGACCTGAAAGAGCTATTGCAATCACAAGGGGAGGTATGTGGGAATACGGTGGAAAGTACTAATCTAATTACACTGGGTGAAGATATAGGAAATGCTGTTCCATTCAAGCAACATCCTTATAGAATTAACTCTCTAAAGTTGGCACAGGATCAAAAGGTGATTGAACATATGCACAAAGACAGCATAATCAAGGGAGGTACAGCAACCGGAGTTCACCCATAGGAACAGTGCCAAAATCAGATGATGGATATCCAACGATTATGCGTAGACTATCGCAAAATCGATGCAGTTGCAAAATTTGATTCATATCCTATTCCATATTTGGAAGACTATATTGAGAAGGTGGGACAAGCAACTAATATTTCTAAATTGGACTTAGTCAGAGTAGAATGGCTGATGTTTTTATCCAAAGGATTGAAGACAATTTTGGCTTTCGGGATATCAAATGGACTGTACCAGTTTTAAGTTATGCCATCTGGTATGAAAAATGCACCGGCTGCATTTCAAAGACAAACTAATAAAGTAATCGTTTCTGGATTACCCAATTGTATGGTGTACATTAGCAACCTGATGGAACACTAGCAGCATCCATTGGAATTGTTCATATACTTATGGAGGCAGCCTTGGTGATCAACCTGGTTCAGAGTGTGTTTGCAAAAGTCCAAGTCATGTTCCTGGCCATATTACTGGACATGAACAGATCACCCCACAGAATGTGAAAACAAATGTTTTTGGGGAGTTTCCCATACCGTTGATGAAGAAAGCGATACTACAATTCCTGGCATTGAGTGGTTTTTATCAGAAGTGCATATTGAAGCTTAGCAGTGTGGTGGCACCATCGATTGATGTGTTGAAAACGTGCAGAAGGCATTTGACAGCCTGAAAGCTATGTTAACCACTTTTCCAGTGTGAGCTACACTTAATTCCGCAAAGGCATTCTCCGGTGGCTATTGTTGCAAGTGATGTGGGCATTGGTGTTCCACTCTTACAACAAGGTGATGAGAAGCCTCTTGGGTATTTTTCCAGAAAATTGAACAATCATCAACAGAAGTATTCCACAATTGAGATGGAAACCTTGAGCTTGGTGTTTCCATTACAACATTTCAACACTCATATTGCCAATGATGTGTCTGAGACAATTATACGTACTGATGATTACCCTTAATGTTTTTAGGGAAATTAAAGGACAAAAATTCCTGACTGTTTAGATGAAGCTTATTATCGCAGCCATTCAATTTGAAAAATCATACACATGGCAGGATGAGAGGATGCACTTGCTGATGTGTTATCATGACTTTGATGAAGAAAGACAAAAGCATTCAGTGGTAGAAAAGAAATGGACTGAAGTAGAATATAGCAGTGAATGTTTGGTGCTTAGAGTCAATGTAATAAAAATGTATTATAGTGTAATAATACTGTAAGATTACGGGATTTTAAAATGAAGCCATCTTTGTATATTGATGGTTCATTTCTTTTAATTGGGGAGGTATGACAATGCTGTGGCTTTGAGAAGTGTGTTTTGCCCTGGTTTGTTTGAGAGAGATATAGGGACAGTTGCTAAGCAGTCTGGAGAAAATGAACAACTTGTGAGGCCTTGGGGTTTTTTTAAAGCTGGAACAACGGAAGCAGCCTGATTTAGTTAGCTTTCAGCACTTTCTGTTGGGCGTCTTGAAGGCATGAAACTGCTTTTTCCCTCTCAGAGTTACAGCTGAAAGCTGGAGTTCTCGTTCAACAAAATGTTGACTTCTCCTTTTCTCCAGATGCTGCCTGGTTTGCTGTGTTCTTCCAGCCTCCTGTTTGCCAATCTTGGATTCCAGAATCTGCAGTTTTTTTTTGTTTGTAACCAGGCCTTGTATTACATTGTTAACCGTGCCAGGGCCAAAGGGCAGAACAATCGCAGACAATGGGTATGATGCAAATATTGCAAAGAACATTACACAAAAGCAAGAAGTCACATCCTGCCATAACTTGCAAGATCAAACATCTTCACTGTCCCAGATGCAGCCAATGGTTGCTGACACGTGAAGCTGGATGAAAACTTATAATTACATTCTGAATGCTGCTTGGGAGACACAGATGGTTGTGCATTCCATCTGGAGTATTCCTGACTCAATGAAAATACCAATTAAGGTAATGTGCAGTCTTTCTGGAGTGTAGCCTCTGTAGATAACCTGCTGGTTTAAGGATGTGGTGACATATTCGAAGAAGTCTTTGCTGATCACAATCAAAATCTTCATAAAGCTCATATGATGACCCAAAAGCTAAACAAAAACAATAAAAGATGCACAATGCCAGAGGTCGTGTGCTGCTCACAGAAGTTCTTCACCCAGATCCTGTAAAGCTGAGAGCAATATAGCCAACAGCAGCTGTAAAAGCGGTGTAACAATCTGTTGGATTCATCAACTATTTCGCAAAATGTTTGCTCAATTTGTCATTGGCATGTGAACTGTTACAGCAACTCTTGGCCAAGGGTGTTCAGTGATATTAGGCCACAGGGCAGGGAGCAGTGTCCACTAAAATCAAGAAATTAGTGATGACAACGCCAGTGCTGAAATGACTAGATATATATATATGATGCAGTCACCCTATAGTGTGATGTCAATGAGAGGGGACTTAACAAAGCAAGGAAAATTAACTGCACTTTCCCCCTGGACATTAATGAATAATGGAACAACACTGTGCTCGGGTCGAGAAAGAGTGATTGGTCATTTTCCTCACTTGTGGACATTTTCATCAATACCCACTAAGGTGAAGTGGCAATTGGATCTGACCACAAGCCATTTCAAAGGGTTTTCCTTAATCCACTACTATCTGCTCCAAAATTAATACAAAGAATGTTACTCTGCTTACAGAAATCACACCCTGATGTGACACACAAGCAATGAAAACACGTTAAATTGCAGATATACTGTCAAGGGCAGTTCTCACTCATAAAGCTGGGAGTAGGCCAAATTCTTGAGTTTCACACAAAATTATCACTTTATCATTCACCATTCACTACTTGGAGGCAGTCCAGGTGGTTTCAAGAATTATAACTGAGATCACCAAATGCCTGAAAGGGCGTTTCAGTCATTACAGCATTCCTGATATTATGATGAGCGACAAAAGGTTTTTAGTTAACGAGAAGACAATCCAGTCTCTGTTTCTCCTGCCCCTTGTCCTAAAAACTATGCCCTCTCATGATTGACCCCTCAACCAAAAGGAACAGCTGCTCTCTGTTTAGCCTGTCCGTACCCCTCACAATCTTATACACCTCAACCATGTCCCTCCCCAAGTCTTTGCTGCTCTAAAGAAAACAACCCAAGCCTTTTTGGTCTCTACTTATAGCTCAATTTCTCTATCCTAGACAACACCCTGGTGAACCTCCTGTGTACCTCCTCCAGTGCTCTCACACCCTTCCTGTAGTGCGGTGATCAGAACTGCACACAATACTCCAGTTGTGGCCTGACCAATGTTCTGTACAATTTGAACATTATCTCTTTGCTCTTATACTCTATGCCGTAACTGTTGAAAGCAAGTCTTTCATAGGCATTCTTAACTATCCTATTCACGTACTCTGCTGAACATGGATGTTCCTGCCTCAGCAAGTATTTGTCCCCATTTGCCAGATGCCAAACACTTAAAACCACAAGCAGATTTTCTTTTGCCATCATTTGTGCACGAGTCTGACACCAATCTAAGTAGGGCAGAACATTCCCTGGTATCTCTAAGTAATGGATAAAGACCAGCAATCACGGGTACAGAGCAAAATCACAAAATTCTTCATACGTGGTAGGAGTTTCCAACACGGAGCAGAATTTGAAAGAAGAAAAGGCAAGGGAATAAAAAACAAGAGCTCAGGATAAATATAAAGCTTGAGAATGCGGTTTTTGAGATTGAATTGCTGCATTTATTGGCAAGGCCAACATTTGTCAATGTAAAAGAAAAGAACTGGGTTTTTAATTGGCCTTTAACCACACCACAACACAAGGTATGATTAATTTATTGTCTCAAAGTTACTAGATTCTTTGTTCTGTTTGTACTACAAAACTAAAGCACAAAAATCAAAACTGCCACTATAGTGCAACGCTAAGAGAGAGCTCTGTGGTTGGAGCTGTTTTATCCCAGATGAAATGATAAACTGAGGCTCCTATTCCTGCAAGGACAGATGTGAAAGCTCCTGTGACATTAGTCTGAAGAAGACCAGGTGAGACCTCCTCAATGCTCTGGCCAGTGTGCTTATCTTTCAACCAACATAACTATATCAACCTCCACCCTGGCTTCCCCAAGTTCTCTGACCACTTTTTTGGATTTGCCACAATATTAGTGCTTAATGCTGGTGGAAGGAAGCCCACATCTGGAGTCAAATGAGCGTCAGTCTTGGCTGTAATTCTAAAACTATTGCACAGTCCAAACTTCATTGCGTGTTCAGCATTTTGAGACATGCAGTGTAATACATGTATTTCACTTTGAAATAATTTCTCCAATCAATGTACTGGTACCACCTAATGTAATATCAATGACAATTAGCTTTTAAAGTCATAGAGCATGGAAACAGAGCTTTCGGCCTAAATCGCCCATGCCGACCAGGTTTCCTAAACTGAACTAGACTGTATCTGGCCCATATCACTCTAAACCACTCCTATTTATGTTCCAGTACAAATATCCTTTAAATGTTGTCGTTATATCCACCTCTACCACTTCTTCAGGCAGCTTGTTCCCTCCCTGTGTGAAAGCATTGCCCCTCAGGTCCCTTTTAAATCTTATCTCTCTCACCTTAAACCTGTGCCCTCTAGTTTTGGACTCCCCAACCCTGGAAGAATGGCTTTGGCTATTCACCTTAGCTATGCCTTTCATGATCTTATAAAACTCTATAATGTTACTCCTCAGCGTCCTTCCCTCCAGGGAGAAAAGTCCCAGCCTATCCAGTATCTCCCACTAACTGAAACTCCCAGTCTGGTAACATCCTTGTAAATCTTCTTTTCATCCTCTTCAGTTCAATAGCATCCTTCATATTGTAGGGTGACCAGAGCTGTATGGAGTACAGTGCTGCTGTCTCTAAGATTCTGTAAGCCCCTCTTCGTGTATATATACTCACAGATCCTTGCTTCAGATCAAGGTGCAGCCATCTGTTCATGCTGGTCTTGTAGCTCTCTCCCTTCTCTCCGATCAACGTGCAGTAAACATAATTCCAGGTTCCAGAACCTTGAATTGTCCCAGTCTCAATGGTCACTTTGTAGGTGATCCTTTTGGCTCTGGGAGAAATTCACATCTCCGGCTGTGGCAAATCTAAGTCTCAAGGAAGTGGTGCATTGCTTATGTATGAAAAATAGTGATGTTTCTGGGAAACGACCTGACTTGTAATCTGATAGAAAATTCCATTTATGCTACAGGTCTTGACAGGCCTGAGCTTTATACCTTATCTTTCATATTTAGAGATTGGAAGAAACCTTGGTCCAAGGCCATTATTAAAAGAGACAATACTAAGAAGAGAATTTAATAGTAACTAACTCAAACTGGCAAGGGAGACTATATGACTCTATGTCCTGTGCAAATGCCCCCACATAGAGACTGAACTTTGTGGTAGGTGCTAAATGAACATTGTAGACTCTCCAGAGGACTGGGATAAAGGAATTCTACTTATACTTTCTGCTATTAAGGATACATCAAATGAATCAACCAAATTCAGTCCATGTCAATTAGTTTTTGGGAAAGAGGTGAGAGGACCTCTGAAATTAATTCTTTGGAGGGTCAGTGCAGACTCGAAAGGCCAAGTACCCTATTTCCACACTGAACTGATTCTATTCAATTTAAAAGGAGAAAGAGTAAGTAAAGTGAGTGTTGGTCCTCAAGAGAGAATGGGAAGTTAGTAACAAATAAAGGAATTGAACAAATGCATTTTGCATCTGAGTTCACTGTCAAGAACAAAAACACAGTCATAATAATAGAGATAGTAGGAACTGCAGATGTTGGAGAATCTGAGATAACAAGGTGTAGAGCTGGATGAACACAGCAGGCCAAGCAGCATCAGAGGAGCAGGAAAGCTGACGTTTCGGGTCTGGACTCTTCTTCAGAAGCAATAATTCTTCAGTCGCAATAATAGCTTTGAATCAGGAGCTGGAAGGAAGAGAGGAACTTTGAAAATTACAATCACGAGGTGTGCAGATGGAAATAATTCCACAAAGGCCAGTACCCTGTCACCAAGTCACTCTTTATTTACAAGTGCAGTACCTAACACTAACCCAGTGAGCGCAGAGCCGGCTCCCAGAGTGAACCTGACACTCCCGTTTTTATCTGTCAGCCAGGGCTGTCCAATTAGACCAGGTTAACAGTCTCAAGGAACTCTTACTCTTTGGGGTCCCCATGGCTGACCTCATTCCCATCACTACCTAAATGAATGGAGCTCTAGGCTGACAGGTCCAGATAGACTTCATTCTAGGGTCATGAAAGAGGTGATTAATAAAATCCTAGATGAATTGGTATAAATTATTCAAAATTCCCTAGTTTTAGGAAATGCCGCATCAAAATGGAAAGCAGCAAATAAATACCCCTCTATTCAGTGGGGAGGCAGAAAACAGGAATCTATAAGCTTATCGATCTGCCATTGGGGAAGGTGTTCGAATCAGCCATTAAAACAGATTAGAAAAAGCTGAAGAATCTCAGCAGGTCTGGCAGCATCCATGAAAAGAAATCCAAGTTAATTACCTTATGAGCAATTTCTATTTTTGTCTCTGACGCATCCAAAGTACATATTGTACTTGGATTTCCAGAAGGTATTTGTCAATGTTCTTCATCAAAGTTTACTGTGAAAAATAAAACCCATGCTGTGATGGGTAATGTTGCATTATGTGGAAGAATGAAATGAAGAATTAAGAGAAACAGACTATTAGTTAAACGGAGAAAACTACAGAATTCCAAAGTTAAGAGGGCTTTCAATATTCTGATGCATAAATGATAGAAATGATAAATTGCGGGCACACAAGTGATTAAGGCTCATAGGGAGATATCCCTTTACTACAAAGGGAATTGAACAATAAAGCTATTGTACTTCAGTTGTACAGCACCGCAGTAGACCACATCTCAAATACTGTGTGTAATTTTGGTCCTCTTATTTACAGAAGAATGTAAATACATTGAAGGCAGTTCAGAGGGGATCTACAAGATTGATAAACGGGATGAGCTAGTTTGGCCAACTCATCCATACTGAGCTAGGCTCTCTTGCCTGACTTTGGCCCTATCCGTCTAAACTCTTCTATCCATGTACCTGTCCAATCGTCATCTAAATGTTTTAATTGTACTCACCTCTACCACTTCCTCTGGAAGTTTTGAAATCCCCTACCCTGGGAAAAAGACCTTGGCTGTTCACTTGAAAAATGCCCCTCATGATTTTATGAACCTCTATAAAGTAACTCCTCAGCCTCCAACACTTTAATAAAAATGTCCCAGCCTACCCAACCTCTCCTTATACCTCAAAACCTCCAGTCTCTGTCACATCCTTGTTAATCTTTTTTGCACTCTTTCCAGTTCAATAACGTCTTTACTATAGTGGGGTGGCCGGAATTGTGTGCAGTACTCCAAATGAAACCCCACCAATGTCTTGTACAGCCGTAACATGACATCCCAACTGCTGTACTGAATGCTCTGACCCATAAAGACAAGCATGCCAAGTGCCTTCCCTGTCTACCTGAGATGCCACTTCCAAGGAACTACGTAACTGCATTCCTAAGTCTCTCTGACCTGGTGTTATGAGGGAAGGTTGGACAGGCTGAGAGTGTAGAAGAGTGAGGAGTGACTTGATTGAAGTGTATAAGATGCTGAATGGTCTTGATAATGTGGATGAGGGAAACATATTTCTTCTTGTAGGTCAGTCCAGCACATCCATGCCGATAAAGTTTCCCAAACTAGTCCCATTTGCCTGAATTTGGCCCATATCTCTCTCTAAATCTTTCTTTTTCATTTCCCTGCCCTTTTAGATGTTATAACTGTACCCACCTGTACCACTTCCTCTGGCAGATCATTCCACATGCGAACTACCCTCTGTGAAAAAGTTGCCCCTCAAGATCCTTTTACATCTTCCTCCTTTCATCTTAAAATGACATTGGATCTAAGGCCTTTTGTGACACACATGCAAATCTCTCATTTCAAAATGATTTCTCCAATCAAAGCACCAACTAATGTCATAGTATCCGATCGCCAAGAGCTGTTAGCCCTGAGACTCTGCTGAAATAAATACTCACAGATCCCTGTTTCAGTTGATGGCACATCCACTATCTTATGACTCCTTTCCCTCTCTCCAATCAAGGTGCAGAAGATGTAACTCCAGGTTCCTGCACCCAAGAGTGTCCCAGTCTCAACTGTGACTTTGTACGTGATCATTTTCAAGCACTGGCAGAATTTCCAAGCTCTGATTGTGTGATAAGGAAAGCAGATGCAATGTTAAGATATGAAACAGTAAACAAAAAGTTCAGCAATTTTTCTGGGGAAAACCAGCTGACATACAATCAAATGGGAGGCTCTGTTCAATCACTGTTTCGACATCAGGCAGAAAGGAGGGTCAGAATTGCTCTCCACATTTACTATCTGAACCTTGCCCTCCTGTCCCACCACCAATGTTGTGAGAATCAGCCTTTTTCACCGAGTCTGCCTGTTCAGGGATATCATGCATATCCTCTGGTCTTGAACTTGGCCCTCCTGGCTCAGAGTCACCACCACCATATCCCTATCTCTGAGCCATAATAATCTAATCATATGCCCCCGGCCCTCAGGCTAAACCGCCACCAGTTGTCACTCCAAGAGGTAAGGACACTGCCATTGCATCACAAACGCCCCTGCTACTAATTGGCTGAGGGTCCGATAATCCGAGGACGCAGATTTAAGGCTATTGGCCTAACAATTAGGAACAATACAAGGTAAAACTCTTCTTAAGTAATTGATGTGGATTTGGAGTGAACTGACTGATAACGCCTTGAATGACATGGTGCACAGCTAAATAGTTGTGAAAACTGGATGAGCAACGAGCTTCTCAATGTCAAGAGTATGAAGTTTTGTTTTCCAACCAATGATAAGATGCGATTCTTTCCAGTTTGTGGCAAGAGTCAAATTTGCATTTATTGGCTTGCATTAACATCCTCAATATTGCTCAATCTCACTTCCTCAATTCACATTTCCCCATTCTACCACCCACCACCAGGGAATTAGATGCCGAGAATTCCTGCCATGGAAGTCAGGAGTGGTCCCACTTCCTACAGACAAAAGGGGTGGCCATGGGCACCCACATGGGCCCAAGCTATGCCTGCCTCTTTGTAGGTTATGTGGAACAATTCCTCTTCCGTACTCACACCGGCCATAAACCCCACCTCTTCCTTTGTTACATTGATGACTGTATCGGCACCTCCTCGTGCTCCCACGAGGAGCTCGAACAGTTCATCCACTTCACCAATACCTTCCACCTCAACTTCAAGTTGACCTGGACCATCTCCGATACCTCGCTCCTTCCTGGACCTCTCTGTCTCCAACTCTGGCAACCACCGAGAAACCACTGTCCATTTCAAGCCCACCGACTCGCACAGCTACCTAGAATACACCTCCTCCCACCCATCTTCCTGCAAAAATTCCATCCCCTATTCCCAATTCCTTCACCTCTGCCGCAGTTGCTCTCAGGAGGAGGCATTCCACTCCGGTACATCTCAGATGTCCTCGTTTTTCAAGGACCGCAACATCCCCCCTTCAGTGGTCGAGAACACCCTCAACCGTGTCTCCCACATTTCAGCAACTCATCTCCCACACCCCATCCTCGCAATAACAACCAAAACAGAATCCCTCTCATCCTCACGTACCACCCCACCAACCTCCGATCCAACGCATCACCCACCAACACTTCAACCATCTGCAATCCAACCCTCCCACCAAAGACATTTTTCCCTCCCCACCCTTGTCTGCTTTCCAGTGGGACCAGTCTCTCCGGGAATCCCTTGTCCACTCCACACTTCCGTCCAGCCCTAACACACCCAGCACTTTTCCCTGCAACCGCAGGAAATGCTACACCTGCCCCTACACCTCACCCCCATCCCAGGCCCCAAGATGACTTTCCATATCAAGCAGATGTTCACCTGTACATCTGCTAATGTGGTATACTGTATCCGCTGTTCTCGTTGTGGCCTCCTCTACATCAAGGAAACCAAACGGAGGCTTGGGGACCGCTTTGCAGAACACCTACGCTTGGTTCACACTAAACAACTGCACCTCCCGGTTGCGAACCATTTCAATTCCCCCTCCCATTCCGCAGACGACACGTCCATCCTGGGCCTCCTGCAGTGCCACAACAATGCTACCCGAAGGTTGCAGGAACAGCAACTCATATTTCGCTTGGGAACCCTGCAGCCTAATGGTATCAATGTGGACTTCACAAGCTTCAAAATCTCCCCTTCCCCCACCACATCCCAAAACCAGCCCAGCTCGACCTCGCCTCCCTAACCTGTCCTTCCTCACCTGTCCCCTCCTCCCACCTCAAGCCCCACCCCCATCTCCTACCTACTAACCTCATCTTGCCCCCTTGACCTGTCCGTCCTCCCGCGGCTGACCTATCTTCTCCCTACCTCCCCACCTACACTCACCTTTACTGGCTCATCCCTGCCTCTTTGACCTGTCTGTCTCCTCTCCACCTATCTTCTCCTCTATCCATCTTCTATCCACCTCCCCCTCTCTCCCTATTTATTTCAGACCCCCCATTCCCCTCCCCCATTTCTGAAGAAGGGTTGTGGCCCGAAACGTCAGCTTTCCTGCTCCTAAGATGCTGCTTGGCCTGCTGTGTTCATCCAGCTCCACAGCTTGTTATCTAAGATAGGGGACAGCTAGACCTTCCAACTTAGCAGGAGGTTGAATGGCTAATCTCCATAGAACTGGATCCACACACAAAGTGGGCAGAGAGGTGGGTGAGGGCAGATCGTCCATGATGCCTTCATCGCAGAAGGAAGGTTTCATTTGTCACTTTGCATGCCAGGGTTCAAATCCTTCCCTGCTCTCAACATCTTCCCTGCTCCATCCTCTCCCCTACCTCTGTTCTCTCCACTGACCCAACAATCCCTCCACTCCCGCTTCCAACTTCTGATTTTTTTTTGAGTTTCCTGGGGTCCTAAGCTCTGGAATTCCCTCCCTGAAAACTTTAGATTACCTTAGATTTCCGACAGTGTGGAAACAAGCCCTCCGGCCCAACAAGTCCACACCACCCCTTGAAGCATTCCACTCAGACCCAGCCCCCTGTGACCCACACACTCCTGAACACTACGGGTAATTTAGCATGGCCGATCCACCTAGCCTGCACATCTTTGGACTGTGGGAGGAAAGCGGAGCACCCGGAGGAAACCCATGCAGACATGGGGAGGATGTGCAAACTCCACACAGACAGTTGCACAAGGCTGGAATCAAACCTGGGTCCCTGGCACTGTGAGGCTGCAGTGCTAACCACTGAGCCACCATGCCACCCACCACTTCATGCCAATCTCTCTGTCTCTCACCTCTCCCCTGCCACGAGTCATCTTTGAACATGTTTGTGGACCAACCAGCCTCAGACACAGAGCGGGTGTCACCATCAATCACTTACTTCCTTGTGAAGCACCTTTTGGCACCTTTCACCACATGAAGGCACAAGAACATTGCAGGTTGCTTTTGTTGCTGGGCTATTTGACAATGGAGGGCTTCGTGGCCCAGCCTCATTCGACACTGGCGTGAACGGTTTTCACCGTTACCTTGCCAATCCACAGCAGAAAGCCTCATAATACATGTTTTCATAAGTCAACTCCTTCATCCCGGGAATCAGCCCAGTGAACCTCCTGTGAACTGCCTCCACTGCCAATATACCCTTTTTTAAAGCGGGGTCCAAGGTGGGAGGTAATCGCCGAATGGCATGAACTTTTAATCCAGAGAAACACCAAAAGAACTGGGGACGCTGTAAATCAAGAACAGCTCAGCAGATCTAGCAGCATCTGTGAAGAAAAGATCCGAGTTAACAGTTCGGGTCCAGTTCTGAGGAAGGTTCATTGGACCTTAAATGTTACCTCTGATCTCTTCTTCACAGATGCTGCCCAACCTGCTGAGGCTTTCCAGCAACTCCTGTTTTTGCTCTGAATCCAGAGAACCAGGTAATGTTCCATCATTGGCCATGACAGATGATGGAATTTGAATTGAATAAATATCTGAAACTGAGAATCTAATTCGATACTCTCCTTCCTAAGGCAGAAGTTAGAGAAAAACTAGCAAAAATGTACAAAACGACACCAGATGTCGTGTTTGTTTTTGGCTTCAGGACATTCGTGATGAGCATGATCTTTGTGAATTGTTGGGGGTTAAAAAGAAACCATCTAATGCCCTTTAGGGACGGAAACTGCCATCCTTGCCTAGTCTGGTCTACATGTGGCTCCAGACCCACAGCAATGTGGTTGACTCTTAAATACCTTCTGGGCAATTAGGGATGGGCAATAAATGCTGGGCACAGCTAGTGACGCATTTATCCCGTGAATAAATTTTTAAAAATTGTCTGCACTTCTGTTGATGCACACCCAATGGTATCCCTACAGATGGAAAGTAGAATCCCGACAGTGGGGGCAGAGGCCCTTCAACCCATCGAGTGTACACCAAAAGCATACCAGTTAGACCTAGACTCCAATCCTTTCCCCGAAATCCCAAATTTACCATGGCTAACCTGCCTAGCCTGTGAAAAAAGACCCCAAGAACTTAACTTCCATTTCTATCAGCTGTCATACTTAGCAAAGCTCATTCCAAATAGTCAAATTTAACCCCAGGAGACAAACTATATAAATCTGGTAAAATAATAGACACGTTCAACAAAATTTAATTCGGAAGATTTCTAGCAATTTAGCTTAGATTCCCTACAGTGTAGAAACAGGCCCTTCGGCCCAACAAGTCCACACCGCCCCTTGGAGCATCCCACCCAAGCCCATCCCCCTATATCCCACACACCCCTGAACACTACGGGCAATTTAGCATGGCCAATCCACCTAGCCTGCACATCTTTGGACGCAGACACGGGGAGAATGTGCAAACTCCGCACAGACAGGCGCCCGAGGCTGGAATCGAACCCGGGTCCCTGGCGCTGTGAGGCTGCAGTGCTAACCACTGAGCCACCGTGGCCATATGCATTTAGGATACACTTGTATCGAGACTTCTCTATTTTTAAACTTCAACTCCTGAGCTAGAGAGAGTAAAATTCAATTTGCCTTCTTCTTTGTTTGCTGCTCAGTGAGGGTGACTGTGACAGCCACCGCAGAAGTTAAAAATCCATCTGGTTCACTGCTGTCCTTCAGTGAGGGAAATCTACCCGGTCTGGCCTACATGTGACTCCAGATTCACGACAATGTGCTTGACTCTTAGTTGCCCTCTGCAATGGCCCAGCGACACGCATAGTTCAAGAGGTGATGGGGAATGGGCAATAAATACCAGGCTTGCCCAGTGATGCCACATCTCGCAGCAGAATTGCTGAGCAAGTTAACCCAACCTGCTTTGATTTCCAGGTGGAGGAGTATGAAACCACCAGCGAGCAGGACCTTGGGACCATTTGGTTTGTGGATTTGGAGGTGACCCAGTTCCTGCTGGCGGATTATTTGTCACTGGGTCAAAGTTACTGGCTCTGCTGCTCCGTGACGGTGGTGGCCCCCCACCCGCCACCAGGAGACACTTTGGATTTCCCCTGCTACAAGTGACTGGGCAAGTGCACCGTCCATCTGCGGGATGAGACAGGTCAGATAGAATCAGAATCCCTACAGTGTGGATGGATGCCAATCGGCCCATCGAGTTCTGCACCAACCCTCCAAAGAGCGCCCCACCCAGCCCCCTCTCTCCCTATTTATTCCAGTTCCCTCTCCCCATCCCCCTCTCTGATGAAGGGTCTAGGTCCGAAACGTCAGCTTTTGTGCTCCTGAGATGCTGCTCGACCTGCTGTGTTCATCCAGCCTCACATTTTATTATCTCAACTCCCAGCGTATCCCCGCATTTACCCTGGCTATTCTGCCTAGCTTGCATTTTTTAAAAAAAGAAAAAACTTAACCTCCGTTTGTATTAGCTGTTACACTTATCAAAGATCACTTTAAAGGGTCAAATTTAACCAACTATATCAATCAGGTTCAATATTTGATACGGTGAACTAAGATTTAATCTGATCAGGGAGGTTTCTAGCAATTTAGCATACTTGGAAGAAAACCATATCGCATTAGACAATCATGGTAGAGATTGTCATTTACATTTCAAACACACCATGGTCTTCTTCAATTCGTATGGTAGCTGTAACTGGGGCTGTACTGCGCTGTAATGTTGTCAGTACATACCTGTGAAGGTGGACGGACTTCAACGCAGGAAGCGAAGGTATGTTCTCTGGTCTCCCTCACACCACTCCAATGTTTATAGTTCCAGAGCTAAGCTGGGAACCAGGAATTTGCTCTTTGAACCATTAATCTCCTCCAGCACAGCTCCCCACTCCACCACCGCCTCCTCCCAGAAGCGTTCAACTAGCTGCCCCCACTGTGGCATCAAATTTTGATTGGGATCATGGCAGGGGTGCTATGCAAATGCAGGTTGTCGCTGCTGCCTGGTTCCATGATGCTCCATGTTTATTCCAACTGAAGCAGACCCTGGGAGAAGACAATCCCATTTTCCTTGCTGGCCAAGATGTGGGTGAGGAGCATCGACGCCCAACACTTTGAGCTGGTCTCCCACCTTCTGAAGACTCACCTAATCGCTAAGACAGTCTGCGTCACCGCCACCCTGCAGCTGCCATCCGTGCACCCCGTCTCCAAGGGTATGCAACAGGCCGATGGAGGCACTCCCACCTCATCCTGGCAGAGATCCCAGCCCCAACATGTGGGAAAAGCTGGGTGGTCAAGGAGGAGTGCAGGACCAACATTGACAATAATAGACCTCAACCTGTCTCTCTACCCTCACAGATACTATAGTTAACACACTTAGCCTGCACACTACAGGACAATTTAGCATGGCCAATTCACCTAACCTGCATGTCTTTGGGCTGTAAGAGGAACCCAGAGCACCCGGAGGAAACCTGCGCAGACACGGGGAGAATGTGCAAACTCCACACAGACAGTCGCCCGAGGGTGGAATCAAACCTGACCATTTATCCTTTAAAACCTGCTCCACTATTCAATAGATTCATCCAACTCTATTCTCGTTTTCTCTCCGCACCCTTTAGCCCTAAGGACTATAACTAACTCCTTCTTGGAAACATTCAATGTTTTGTCTCGCTTCATACATCAATCATGCCATCATGGAATCCTTTGTGGCAACTATATATACCTTCACTTCTGGCTTCTCAACACAAGTGTCTGCTTCCTTACCAAATCTTAGCCTGAACAATCTCTCCACACACAATTTTAGCACATCCAGATTTTTCATACTCAAGCCAGCTGGGCCTGTTTTCCCTCACCCACCTTCAACGCATGTAGCAGCTGTGCGTACCATCGTCAAATTGCACTGCGGACATTCACTAAAGCTCTTCAGACAGCACCTTCCAAACACATGACCACTTCCATCTAGAAGCACAAGGATAACAGGTACATTGGAACACCAGCCCCTGCAGGTTCCTCTCCAATGTGTGAATGAGTTGCTGTGGAACTTGCCGGGGATGGTGTTCCCATATAACTGCTGCCCTTATCCTTCTGGATGGACATGATAGTCGATTTAGAAGGTGCTGTCTGAGGATCTTTGGTAAATTCCTACAGAGCATCTTGAAGATTGTACACACTGCTGTGACTGAGTGTCGATAGTGGAGGGAGTGGATGTTTGTGGAGGTGATGCTAAGAAAGCGGGCTCCTTCATCCTGGAAGGTGTCAAGATTCGTGAATGCTGTTGGATCTGTACCCATCCAGGCAAGCTTTGTGCCTTGTGCGTGGTTGACAGGTTTTGGGGAGTTAGGAGGTGAACTACTCACCTAGCCTCTGACCTGGCCACTATATTTATATGGCTCATCCAGTTCAGTCTCTCGTCAATAGTGAGGGATTCAGTGAGGGCAACACCATTGAATGTCAAGGGATAATGGTTGGAGTGCCTCATATTGGAGATATTCCCTGCTGTGTGTCCTCGTAGTAAGCATATAGGTTGGGGCCAGGGGCTGTTGTGGTGCAGTGGCAGTGTTCCCACCTCTGAGCCAGGAGGCCTGGGTTCGAGTCCTAACTGCTCCAGAGGTGCGTGAAAACATCTCTGAACAGATTGATTGAAAAGAGTTGATACTTTGAGCTCACGACAGAAGGGAAGAGGAATGGAGAGAGTATTGTGCCTGTTCCTCTAATATTTTGAAGATGATGGCCTGCGATTCACAAGTAAAAGTCATCATTGGCTCACCAGAGCACGTGACTGCTTTCTCATTGGAGAGGCAACTGGTGGTAGTTTAACCTGAGAGCAACCACACTGCAGACAAGAGGAACATTCCTTCTCTTTAATCTCAGCCAGTGCGAGAATTGAACCTGCACTGTTGCCGTCACGCTGCATTGCAAACCAGCCATCCAACCAACCATTGCCCTCACACAGAAGTGAGAGATGAGGGTTCTCGCAGTGAGAAAAGGGCTTGGAAATTCTCAGGACTCGTGTGTGTGAGCAACGCTCATTAATATAATTGAGAGGTTAATGGAATGTGAGCATTTGTCACACAAGGGACTGGCCCGCAAAGGAATGGAGGATGTTCCCTGTTTGGATTAGGTTCTGGTCAAACCAGATTTGGAGTAACTCTATTCAGCTCCGAGAACCTCTGATGGAATGGTTCCAGGGATGAGACGCTTGTGCAGGAAGATGTTGGGACTGTCCTCGTTGGAGAGGTGAAGGTTGAGAGGAGATTCGATAGAAGTTTTTCAACATCATAAGGGACAGGGAGATACTATTGCCCTTTGTTAAAGGCATCAAGAACTAAAGTGTTTTTCAAAAGAAGCAAATATGAGGTGCATTTTTGCACAAAGTACTTTGAAGTCTGAGATAGAGAGATTTTAATCAGTTAGGGGGTCATGGGATGTGGACCAAGCCTGGAAAGGATATTAACAGCCACCTCCCTCAAACGAATAAGGAAAAAGTGTTTTGTGTTTTTGCCATCCTCACTAATCGTTAACATGTTTGAACACGGCCTCTAGGTTTGCAGCCAACGTTGTAACATTAGAACATAGAACATAGAAAAGTACAGCACAGTACAGGACCTTCGGCCCACAATGTTGTACCGTGGAATAATCCTAACATTCTATTACCGAAATCACCAGCAAGCCCTGGATGACCCTGAGCTTCAGGCCTGGGTTAAGGACATATCTGAAGTTGGCTTTCGAGGCATTAAGATCACTGGTAACTGGATGTAAACTGGCCATTCACCTGCGAAGTCATAGCCCTCGTAATTGCAGGAGGCCATTCCACTCACCCTGCCTGTACTGGCTTTTGGAAAGGGCTAACCAATTAATTATTCCTCTTCAACTACATGGCCTTTTCAAAGTCTGCAATTCTGACTCTGTGCCTGCTTCAGGAGATGCATTTCCAGGTCTCCACCTCTCCCTGTGGGTAGAGAGTTCTTGTGCCTTTCCCTCTGGGCATGAGGAGCGGCCTGGCTGCGAGTGGAGTGGGTTGGGGGGGGTGGTTGTTGGGCTGCAGGGAGTGAAGAGATGCATCTTTCTGGCCTCCGTGTGGTGGTGACGGAAGAGCCCCCCAATTTGCCCCGTCCATCACTGCTGTGCGTTTGCGACGTCACAGTGTACCTGTGGGGCGGGATGCACTGCAGAACCTCACACGGGCTCCCTCAGCCTTGCCCTCCTTAACTGTTGACCACTTCAGAAAGGCAAAGTCAAGGCTTTTTTCCTCATCATTCATAGGATGTGGGCATCACTGGCTGAATTCTTGGTGCCCATACCTAGTCAGCTCTTGAGGGCTACTCTTAAGACCTACTGCTGTACTGCTCATTGTGTGCTCGTCCTTTGCTCTACTGGACATGTTTGATAGTAGCATCGATAGATGCTGCATCCCTTGCTCAGTGTCCCCACCCCCCAATCCCGTGCAATTCGGACTTGGTTGATGCAGAGCAAAGCTCCCTTCCTGCTGACTTTTTCTGCCAGAGCCATCTGTCTTTCAGGACTTCAGTCTTGGCTCTGCCGATGGACCTCATCAAGTTTCTCACCTCAATTAGCTCCGCCTGTAGTGCCCAGCATGCTGCCACGAACGCTAAACAGATAACCGAGGTCCCTCGGCTTTTCTAAAGTAAAGACCTATGGGTGCTGAAAGCAGAAGTTGCAGGCGAAACATCAGGAGCGTCTGTGGGAAGAAAGCAGAGTCAACGTTGCGATGAAGACACTGCTTTCCTCCCACAGATGCTGCCAGTCCTGCTGAGTTTCTCCAGCAAATTTCAGCCGACTAATCTGCTTTTGTATGTGTCCCCAGACCATCTTTTCTCTCTCATCTTCTGTCCTCAATGAAAATTCCACCAGAGATATGTTATCTTAGATTTTTCACTGTCCCTCACCCTGTGGATCTAAAGGCAGGGAGCTGACAGGCTCTTAAACTCATTGATGAGATGGAGCTCAAAACTGCTGTCACCAACCATTCACACATCACACAGACTGACCGAGAGGAAGAGGGGCGATGGTAGGAGGCGTAGACAGACAAGAGATTCAGACTGAGAGACAGGGAGGAAGAAGGAGATGCAGAGAGAGTGGGGTTGGGGGTGGGGGGAGAGACATGCAGAAAGAGAGAGAGAGTCAGGGAGATAGAGAGAGTGACAGAAACAGAGAGGATGCCTCAGGGCAAGAAGGAGAGAGAAAAAGAGAGAAAGACATGCATTAAGTGAGAGAGAGGGTGAGACAGAGGACGAGAGAGAGAAAGCTGCAGAAGGAGAGAAAAAGAGAGACATGCAGAAAGTGAGAGAGAGATATGCAGGAAGTGAGGGAGGAAGGCAAAGAGAGAGAGAAAAATGCAGAGCATTAGTGAAAAAGGCAGAAAGAAAGACAGGCAAACAGAGAGAGACACATGCAGAAGGTGACAGAGAGATGTAAAGCATGAAGAGACGCAGAGTGTGAGAGACGTAAAGGATAAGAGACACAGAGAGAGAAGACAAAAGAGAGACAAAGGGACAGAGACAGGAAGGTCTGGAAGTACTGTGATTATGTCCCTGGATGATAAATCAGGGGGCTAGCCTGGAGGCTGTTTTGAATATTTTTCACTGTGAATGGCCTGTTTAGTTCAGCATTCAGCACCGTGATATTCTTTGAAGCTAAGTCAAAGGCTACTTGCCTGCATGTTGACTGTAGGCAATATTGGCCTAGACAAATGCTCCAAGACAGAGGCTCGAATCTACCCAACATCATCTATTTTTAATCAAGCTGTTCACACATGGTGTGTCATACCTCTGGAGCAGGTGGACCAGTGAAGAACTTAGGTGTGCACTTGCAATACAAAGGCATATGCGGCTATGGGCCAAGGACAAAGCATCATCTCCACCCTCCCACACATTCCCGTGCTGTAGCCCGCAATGCCCGGGAGATTCCATTCTGGGAGAGTCCTGGACGGATCGAGAACCCCAGGAGGTATTTTTGGACAGGGGAGTGCTGCCGCAGCCAAGGAAAGCCCTTTCTGCCCGACCGAGTCGGATTTCCTTTCCTTTTTTGAACAGTATGATTGGGGTGCCTGGGTCCCCAATGCACCCACCTCCATGAGGAGATCTTCCCCATCCAGAAAGGGGGCCGTGACGATGGAAATATATCGTGGAACCTCTGCTGGACATCACCCAGTCCCGCATTCAGATGGCTGTTTCATGGGCCCTCGGCCACCCCCCAGCCTGGAGTGGTAAGGAGTTACCCAGTCAACTCAGCACCAAACTGCCTGCATTTATGTAGCACTTTCTATGACATAAGGTACCCCGGAGAGAGACTAGCAAACATTCAGCGCTGAGGCACAAAATGAGCGATTGGAACGGGGCCATTTAATTGAAGAGGTCAGCTGTGAAAGGAGAGGATTTTAGGAAGAAACTCCAGAGCTTAGGGCCCAGGAAGCTGACATTACGCACGAGAATGTAAATGTGTTTGAACAGAATCCCAGGCCACACTTTTAGTTTTGCTAACTCCATAAAAACCCACAGCCCGGTGAGTATTTGGTATTTATACAGAGAATTCACACATAATTAACCCAAAACAAACATTGCTATCAAGCCAGAAGTCTTGAGCTGCAATGATCTGTCATCTCTAACCCCTCCAAATGTTGGCTTGAGTTGTCCTCTGCTGGCTTTTAACGGCTTTCACCTGGATATGTTTGCTTTCACTTATGTTGTTCCCGACTTCCCTTGTCAGTCTTTCTGGTCTTGTCCTCCCCTTAATACGTTTCTTCTTCCTTGGGATGAATTTCTCCTAAATTATCCCCAGAAACACCTGCCGTCCTCGCTCGGCTCCACTTCCAGTCACCTCTGGCCAGCTCCACCCTCGTGTCTTTGCAGTTACCTTTACTCAGTTTTAGTATAGCTACATCGGACTCCAGCTTCTGCCTCTCAAGCTGCAGGGTGAAATCTATCACATTATGGTCTCTGCCCCCAAGGGGTCCTTCACCTTAAGCTCCCTTATCAAGTCTGCCTCATTATAAATCACCAAACCCGGTATTGCCTGTTCCCTAGTGGTTACTACCACGAGCTGAGCCAAAGAAAACCCATCTCATTCACATTCCATGAATTCTTTCAATTGGGATAAACTACCGACCTGATTTCCCCAGTCCAGCCGCATTTTGCAGCCCGCTACCGCCACCATGATTATTGTAATGTTGCCTCTGCTTCCTAATGTTTCCTAGTCCTGACTACTGCTCGGAAACCTGTACATAACTCCCATCAGGGTTCGTTATCCTTTGCAATTGCTCAGCTCCGCCCACACGGATTATACACCTCCTGATTGCATATTGCTTACAACTGAACTTCACTTCTCACTAACAAGGCAACCCCTCTCTCTGCCTATCCTTTCCATAGGACGCCTAATATTGGACATTTCGTCCCCAGACCTGATCCTCTCACAGGTACATGTCTGTGATTCCTACAACATCGTGCCCGCCAATTTCAAGCTGTGCTACAAACTCATTTACCCCGCTTCGGGGACTGCTTGCATTTCAGAACACTCTCGGTCATGTGTTGACTGCCTCCCTCCTCGTAGTTTCACCCCTCAACTGCTGTGCCTGAATTTAGATTCCTGATCCTTTCTGTACTCTCTGTTCTATTGCTTGTTTTTGGTAATATTAATAGCCTCTCCTGAGCCCTGCCTCTCCTTAGCCACTTTAAAGTTGTGATCGCTAGGGTCCTGGTGCAATGGGACTGTCAGCCCATATCCCCCTTGCGAACACACAGCTCCCAATTCGCACTCAGCATAGCTGCACCCCACTGATCAGAAACCATTCTATTGTCACCCAGAGAAAGCTTGGCGACGGTGAGGAGTATTTCCCTGAGAAGGCGGTGAAGACTGTCGTCGAGAAATTTCAGAAAGAGCTGAGGGTGATCGATCACATGGTCCAGGAGCGTAAGACGGACCTGGATCTGAAATGCCAATACCTGCAGCCCTCAAACATCGAGAACAGCATCGCCGTCTAATGGAGCAGAGTGGCCTGGATCCAGGACGTGTGTGTGGCCCTGATGGTTATCTGGGTTGGGGGGCGGGATGTGGGGAGGAGAGCGGGGAGTTCCATTATTTGGGGTCAATTATTCACTCAGGACAGAGGCGAGGAACAACTCAGGTTATTTTTTATGGCCAAAAGTGCCCCCCGCCCTCTGTGCATTTAAAATCCAAAAATATTGGAATTATCATGTTGTAATTAGTGGCTTTATGTGAGCCAAAGCTTCAGGGCAATGATACTCTTTGTCTACAGATCTCCAGGAAGTAACATACAGAGTCTTATTTAAAATTTACAGCCATTGGGCCTGAAGCCTGTTGTTTATAGTCTGTCAGACCCTCCTTATACCTACTCTCCGTCTGAACCCAGCACCATAAATTCCAGAGATAATGGGAACTGCAGATGCTGGAGAATCCGAGATAACAAAGTGTGGAGCTGGATGAACACAGCAGGTCAAGCAGCATCTCAGGAGCACAAAAGCTGACGTTTCGGGCCTCGACCCGTCATCAGAAAAAACGATGAAGGCTCCAGGCCCGAAACATCAGCTTTTGTGCTCCTGAGATGCTGCTTGGCCTGCTGTGTTCATCCAGCTCCACACTTTGTTATCATAAATTCCAATCCTTTTTCCCATCCCCTCTTAAAAGTGTTGATGCTATTTGCTGTGTGGCTGTGACAACATGCAGACTTTGGTTACTTGAAGTGTGAACACAGATGTGCCTATTGGTGAATTTATCCTGAGGATTACCACACCTCGGGTGAGGGGAGAGTTTGAGAAGGAGCATAAGGTTAGATACAGAGTAAAGCTCCATCTACACTGTCCCCCATCAAACACTCTCAGGGCAGTGACAGCACAGGGTTAGATTCAGAGTAAAGCTCCATCTACACTGTCACCATCAAGCACTCCCAGGACAGGAGCAGCACAGGGTTAGATTCAGAGTAAAGCTCCATCTACACTGTCACCATCAAACACTCCCAGGACAGGGACAACACAGGGTTAGATACAGAGTAAATCTCCCTCTACACTATTCCCATCAACATCATGTTTTTAAAATAACTGTATTCCTTTCGCAGCTTTTCAAATTTAGCCGTATTTTCATATTTCATAGAATCATAGCATCCCGAGAGTGCATAACATTTAGATGAAAATATTCATTTTTTTAAATACTTCCAATTTTTAATTGAAGTTACTGCAAGTTTTCCAAAGAGCTCTGTTAAACTCTCCTCGCCTTTCCAATGCCCACACTGACCCTGAGGTTCCGCTGATGCCTCCTGTCGTTTTGAATTAATTCCGCGTCCCACTGAATCCCGCGGCAGCGTCAGCTCCTCTTCTGCAATATAAGCCAACAGCCAGCAGACGGTGACATTGCGTCACTATAATCACAAGACAGTTCCAGAGCCGGAAAATTTACATTTTTTTATTTTAAAAAAACACAATTACTATCGGAAACCCGAGAGGAGCAGGCACCTGCTTGTAAATCACTTTAGGCTTTTCAGACCCAAAGTTATATCAGTTCCGAAAAGGATTTTCTTCTTCATTAATTTTCCGCTTCAAAACTAACATTCTAATCATCCGGAGTACAGGATACTGGACGTATACAGGTGAGTGAGGTGGGGGAGTACAGGATAATGTACCTGTACAGGTGAGTGAGGTGGGGCAGTACAGGATAATGTACCTGTACAGGTGAACGAGGTAGGTGAGTACAGGATAATGCACCTGTACAGGTGAGTGAGGTGGGGTAGTACAGGATAATGTACCTGTACAGATGAGGTGGGGGAGTAGAGGATAATGTACCTGTACAGGTGAGTGAGGTGGGGAGTACAGGATAATCTTCCTGTACAGGTGAGTGAGGTGGGGGTGTACAGGATAATGCACCTGTAAAGGTGAGAGAGGTGGGGGAGTACAGAATAATATACCTGTACAGGTGATGTGGAGGAGTACAGGGTAATATACCTGTACAGATGAGTGACGTAGGGGAGTACAGGGTAATGTACCTGTAGAGGTGAGTGAGGTGGGGGAGTAAAGGATAATGTATCTGTACTGGTGAGTGGGGTGGGGGAGTACAGGATAATGTACCGGTACAGGTGAGTGAGGTAGGGGAGTACAGGATAATATACCTGTACAAGTGAGTGAGGTGGGGGTGTACAGGATAATGTACCTATACTGGTGAGTGAGGCGAGGGAGGACAGGATAATGTACCTGTACAGGTGAGTGAGGTGGTGGAGTACACGACAATGCACCTGTATAGGAAGAGAGAGGTGGGGGAGTACAGGATAATGTACCTGTACAGGTGAGTGAGGTGGGGGAGTACAGGATAATGTACCTGTACAGGTGAGTGAGGTGGGTGAGTACAGGATAATGTACCTGTACAGGTGAGTGAAGTGGGGGAGTACAGGATAATGTACCTGTACAGGTGAGAGTGGTGGGGGAGTACAGGATAATGTACCTGTACAGGTGAGTGAGGTGGGTGAGTACAGGATAATGTACCTGTACAGGTGAGTGAAGTGGGGGAGTACAGGATAATGTACCTGTACAGGTGAGTGAGGTGGGGGAGTAAAGGATAATGTACCTGTACAGGTGAGAGTGGTGGGGGAGTACAGGATAATCTTTCTGTACAGGTGAGTGAGTTGGGGAGTACACGATAATGTACCTGTACAGGTGAGTGAGGTGGTGGAGTACAGGATAATATACCTGTAAAGGTGAGTGAGATGGGGGAGTACAGGATAATATACCGGTACAGGTGAGTGAGCTGAGGGAGTACAGGATAATGTACCTGTACAGGTGAGTGAGGTAGAGGAGTATAGGATACTGTACCTGTACAGGTGAGTGAGGTGGGGAAGTACAGGATAATGTACCTGTACTGGTGAGTGAGGTGGGGGAGTAGAGAATAATATACCTGTACAGGTGATGTGGAGGAGTACAGGGTAATATACCTGTACAGGTGAGTGAGGTAGGGGAGTACAGGGTAATGTACCTGTACAGGTGAGTGAGGTAGAGGAGTATAGGATACTGTACCTGTACAGGTGAGTGAGGTGGGGAAGTACAGGATAATGTACCTGTACTGGTGAGTGAGGTGGGGGAGTAGAGAATAATATACCTGTACAGGTGATGTGGAGGAGTACAGGGTAATATACCTGTACAGATGAGTGAGGTAGGGGAGTACAGGATAATGTACCTGTAGAGGTGAGTTAGGTGGGGGTGTAAAGGATAATGTACCTGTACTGGTGAGTGAGGTGGTGGAATACAGGATAATGTACCGGTACAGGTGAGTGAGGTAGGAGAGTACAGGATAATGTACCTGTACAAGTGAGTGAGGTGGGGGAGTACAGGATAATGTACCTGTACAGGTGAGTGAGGTGGGGGAGTACAGGTTAATGTACCTGTACAGGTGAGTGAGGTGGGGGAGTACAGGATAATGTACCTGTACAGGTGAGTGAGGTGTGGCAGCACAGGATAATGTACCTGTACAGGTGAGTGAGGTAGGTGAGTACAGGATAATGCACCTGTACAGGTGAGTGAGGTGGGGTAGTACAGGATAATGCACCTGTACAGGTGAGGTGGGGGAGTACAGGATAATGTACCTGTACAGGTGAGTGAGGTGGGGGCGTACAGGATAATGTACCTCTACAAGTGAGTGAGGTGTGGCAGCACAGTATAATGTACCTGTGCAGGTGAGTGAGGTAGGGGAGTGTAGGATACTGTACCTGTACAGGTGAGTGAGCCGAGGGAGTACAGGATAATATACCGTTACATGTGAGTGAGCTGGGGGAGTACAGGACAATGTACCTGTACAGGTGAGTGAGGTGGTGGAGTACAGGATAATGTACCTGTACAGGTGAGAGAGGTGGGGGAGTACAGGATAATGTACCTGTACTGGTGAGTGAGGTAGGGGAGTACAGGATAATGCACCTGTACAGGTGAGGTGGGGGAGAACAGGATAATGCACCTGTACAGGTGAGGTGGGGGGAGTACAGGATAATGTACCTGTTCAGGTGAGTGAGGTAGGGGAGTACAGGATAATGCAGCTGTACAGGTGAGTGAAGTAGGGACGTACAGAATAACGTACCTGTACTGGTGAGTGAGGTGGAGGAGTGCAGGATAATGCACCTATACAGGTGAGGTGGGGGAGTACAGTGTAATGTACCTGTACAGGTGAGTGAGGTAGGGGAGTCCAGGATAATGCACCTGTACAGGTGAGTGAGGTGGGGGAGTACAGATAATGTACCTGTACATGTGAATGAGGTAGGGGAGTACAGGATAATGCACCTGTACAGGTGAGATTGGGGAGTACAGGATAATGTACCTGTACAGGTGAATGAGGTAGAGGAGTATAGGATATTGTACCTGTACAGGTGACTGAGGTAGTGGAGTCCAGTTTTATGTACCTGTACAGGTGAGCGAGGTAGGTGAGTACAGGATAATGCACCTGTAGATTTGAGTGAGGTAGGGGAGTACAGGATAATGCACTTGTACAGGTGAGTGAGGTAGGGGAGTACAGGATAAAGTACCTGTACAGGTGAGTGAGGTGGGGGAGTATAGTATACTGTACCTGTGCAGGTGAGTGAGGTGGGGGAGTACAGGATAATGTACCTGTACAGGTGAGTGAGGGGAAAAGGGTCAAGGTACGGTGATACATCCGCATGCCCGAGGTTGCCCACCCCAGCTTGTACGCATCCGGTTTCCCTTGGACTCTCAGAGACAGTGGTCCCTGAGGGGAAGTGACACATGCACAATCCCTCTCTTTTCTTTTAGCTAACCTGTTCGGCCTGAGGTTGACTTTCTTCCACAGTGGAGTCGACCTAATGTAACTGAAGAGCCAAAAGCTCTATTAGCTGCTGTGGGGGTGGGGGGTGGGGGTGGTGCTTGAAGGGGAGGGTGAGATTCCAGGGTTTCTGCTCATTCCTCCCAGAGTTTGCTCTCGACCTCCAAGTGGGCCTGTAGCAGATGGTCCATGTGGATATTTCCACCTTTGTGGGTACCTCTTCACCAGTTTGGATGGGTCTTGGGCAAGAGATTTCAAGGAATTGCTGGGCATGTTGCAATTTCTCAGAGTCTTTGAGGATGTACATGTTACATTTGCCCTGCCCTCCTGGTCGCTGCCTGCCGTGATAGAGCTCGGTGTACAGAGTTGGTTTGGAGGCCTCGTATTAGGCAGGTGGACATCGTGGCCTGCCGACTGTCGCTGGTTGATTGTAATCAGTGCCTCGATGCTGGGGATGTTGGCCTGAGAGAGGATCGCACATACACACATACGCAGTCAGGCAGATACACACACACACACACACACACACACACACACACACACACACAGATTCCTACGCTTATACACAAATACATACAGACAGACACAAATACACATATACATAGACACGAATTCCAATTCTTACACACAGCATCACACACAAACACATGACAAAGCACACACCAACATACAGGCATGCACAGAGTCAAGCAGAAACACAATGAGGCACACATATGCACACACTTAAACACAAACTAACATACGCACACATATACTGAGACTCAGACACGCACAAACAGACTAATTTACAGAATTTGACACATACGGTCGAATACCTGCAGGGTCAGGAGTTCTCACACATACAATAACACACACACACACACACACAAACACACACACACACACACACACACACACAAGTGTAGATACATACAAATACACACACTTATGGTGCTACCTGCTACTGAGATATAGGGCAATGGAAATCAACACCCATAGGCAAACCGACAGTTTCAGAGAACTAGGAACATAGGCTCAAGAGTATACCATTCATTCCCTCACATCTGCTTTGCCATTTAATTAAACCATGACTGATCTTCTACTGTCACCCCATTTTCCTGGCCTATCCCCATGATGTCCCTCAGATCTAGAAATCAATTGAGCTCTGTCTTGAAAATACTCTATGAGCCTCCAGGGTAGAGAATTGCTAAGATTCACCACCCACTGACTGAAGAAATCCCTTTGTATCTCAGTCTGAAATGGCCTGCCTTTTATTCTAAGGCAGTGCCCCTGACCCTAGACTATACCCGAACTAAGGGGAAATATGTACCCTGTTGATTCCTGTAATAATGTTGTATGCTTCAAAATCGTCCTACCAAAGTGATAAACTCATACTCATCCACATTATATTCCATGTGCCATGCTCTTACTCACTCAGCCTGTCTAAATCCTCACAAAACCTTTCCAAATTCTCTCCATACCTCAATCTGCAAACGTGGGAAATCCCTATTCTGCAACCAAATCATTGATACAAATTGTAAACAGTGGGGGCCCAAACATTGAACTTTGCTGCACCCCACCCGTTTTAGCTGACAAATCTGAGAAAGGCTCATTCAGTCCGACACTCTGTTAACTAACCCATACTCATAAATTACTTTTAATAACATAGACTTTAATTTTGTTCAGTAACTTCCTCTGTGGCACTTTATCGAAGGCCTTCTGAAAATCCAAATACTCCACATCCACTGGTAACCCCTTATCAGTTCTGCTGATCATGCCGCAAAAATCTTTACCAGCTTTGTCAAATATGATTTCTCCCTCATAATCCATATTAACTCTGTTGTGATGTAAAATTGTGGGGTTTATTTATATAATTTTTAGTGGTACTTGTTGTGAGCTTAGGTTTATGGTTTTTGAGTTAGTAAGCTGAGGGCTTTCTGTGTGTTTGAAGTTAATATTACCTTATCAGTATTTCTGTAACTGTGGCGATTTCTATTAATAACTGTTTTTAAGGCCCGGCCTCAAACTAAATGGGTTTTGTGCGCCACCAATAAACTGATGTTTATTTTAGATTATTTTATAATCTGATAAGGTATGCCCCAAGATATGTTAAAGTTTATCGAACTTCTCTTAAGATTAAGGGAAACACTCATAGCTTACGGGGGAAGAATTCCAGTTTCAGTTTTTTTTTAAGTTTGAGTGGGAGAGTCCTTGGAATGGGATGGCAATGTAGAAAAATGCTCCTGTGAAGGGAACAGTCTGCAGTGAATTTGATTACCTTAGAGTGGAGAACTGCGTAAGTCCCCAAGCAGAAGTGTTGAGATGAGGTTACTGAAAACTGCACATATTGAAGCTCAGGTGTACTGCAGTTCTAGTTGAAGTCACAATTGATTTAAACCTATCAATTTGCTTTTTACAGGGACTTTAGTGTGAGAACTCTATGAATGGTATTTTCATTACTTTACAAAGGCTGCTTTCTTCCATTTCAATTTACAAATGAGTGTTTTGGGATTATACTTCTACAGTGAGTATTAAATTGCTGAATTTGTGTTATAAACAGCTTGGATTGTTCTATTTTATATGAATACATTTTGTAATAATCTTACGTTTTGTTGTTCTGCAACATGGCAGGCTTAGGTTTCAGTAAGCGATCAATTTGCAAAAGCCAGAATAAATAAACATATGATTTATCAAGCCAGCTTCCTTTCTGGGATCTGCCTTGTCCGTTAATAGCATCAGTTGGGATTGTAACATTATCTAATTAGACAATTAATTTCTAAATATCTAGTACTGTCATTGTTTATGATAGATTCTAATATTTTCCCCACTACTCATGTCAGGGTATGAATTCTGAGGTTCTCGCTTTATTTCTCCTACCTTCCTTAAACTCTAGAGTCACATTTACGATCTTTCAATCTGCAGGCACCAATGCTGAATAAGTAGAATTTTGAAGGATGATTACGATTTCTTCTACTTGCTCTTGAGCTATTGCCTTCAATATACTAGGATGAAGGTTATCAGGTGCCAAGGATTGGTCAATTGTTAGTTCCATTAGACTCTCCAAACCTGTCTTATATACTAATACTAACTTTTTCCAGTTCCAGTTCCAGGACCCTTGATTATTTCAGGGAGGCATTGTGCATCTTACAGACACAGCATCATTCATTCAGTATCTTCCCTGCCATTTCGCTATTTTCTCTTATATATTTCCTCTCTGTCCCTGTAAGAGCCACACATTTGTCTTTTATCATCTTTTCCTTTTTGTATGCTCTCAGAAGCTCTTACAATCCATTTTTGTAATTATTGCTATTTTGTATTCATGTTCAACACTCTGTTTATCAATTTTGTAATCCTCCTTTGTTGTTCTAAAATTCTCCCACTTCTCTGACTTATAATATTTTTGGACACTTAATAAGTCTCTTTCTTCCATCCAATACAATCTGTAACTTCGCTCTCATTTTTTCTGTTGCGTACATCTGCCTGAAGGAAATGCAAGTTTTTTTTTCTGAAAATCAAACATTATTTGTATAAATATTTAGCTACTTTCAATCCACTGTCAAATCTTGTTCTTTTATTTTATTTTTCCATCACAGTCTTCCTCCTCATCCCTTCATTATTGCCCTTCTTTTGATTTAAGACCTCAGTTTCAGATTGAACTACATAATTTTCAAACTTAATGGAAAATTCTACCATGTCATGGGCCCTGTTTCCTGAAGGTTCTTTTATGGTAATAAAGTTATTAACTAGCCTATGCTAATTGCATAGTACTACGTCTAAAGTAACCTATGCTTTTGATGGTTTCTCAACACATTGCTGTAGAGAGCTATTTTGAACTCATTTCAGGAATTCTTCCTATACCATATGAATGCTCATGGTTTACTAAGTCTATACGTAGATTGATATCACCTGTGATTATTGTATTCCCCTTGCTAGATGTGCTTCTATTTTCCTGGTTTATAGCATGCCCTGCATTATAACTGTTTGGTAATTTAAAACTCACCGGTACCAATGTTTGCTCCTTCTTGCTGTTTACTGGCTCCACCTAACCAGATTTCACATCCTGCTCTTCTGATTGGAGACCAGAGAATCACGGAATAATTACAGAGCATAAGGAGAGCATTCGGTCCATGGTGCCATTGAATCCCTAAAAGTGTGGAAGCAGGTCAATTGGCCAGTCAAGTTCACTGCCTTTCTGAAGAGCATCCCAACCTGACCCTTGCCCTATCTCTGTAATCCTGTATTTCCCATGGCTCATCTACCTAACCTACACATTCCTAGACACTATGGGGCAATTTAACACAGCCAATCTATCTAATCTGCACATCTTTAGACTGTTGGGAGGAAACCTGAGCACCCAGAAGAAACCCACACAGACATGGGGAGAATGTACAAACTCCACACAGACAATGGCCTGAGGGTGGAATTGAACCCAGGTCCCTAGAGCTGTGAGGCAGCAGTGCTAACCACTAAACCACCTCCGGGGCAAAATGACTTAGTGCTATGCCCTTACTCTCCACTGGTCAGAAGGATAAAAAAGATTTCTCTGCAGATATCAATTATCTGTAGAAAAAAAGGGTTATTCTTGAAAGCAGAAAGTTGAAAGGAGGGTCTTCTAGAACATGTGGTCAAGTCACTCACTGTGCAAGTTTGTCTCTGAAGTCTTGCAATCATAGCTAGCTCATGAATTACAATCTTGACTTGTTCTTTCAAAAAAGATTTTCACCCTGTCCTGATTTGTAGAGATTTTCTTTTCAGAAACGGGAGTCGTCTGCTTGGTGGCTTGTTCTTGGCAGGCTTTCTCACAACTCTGCTTGTTATTGGCAAACTTTCCTCCAAGGCTGCCTGTTTAAAACAGGAATATCTCCCATCCGCTGTTCAAAGACCAGCCCCCAGAAACATCTATAGCCAGGTAAGCTGGCATGTAATTTCTAGGAAACCTTGTTAAAAACAAGTACTTGAAAGTCTGCAGTGACCTTTCCACAACCACTTTTAAAGAAACCACTCCAGATATCTCCACAAAGCTTGAAAGTGTCTTCGTCACGGAATCAGAAAATGTTGTGTTTTGTAGCAAAAAGCTGGAAAGTTAAAAAAAACACAGAAACCTCCAGAAATACTCAGCGGGTCTGGTGGTGTCTGTGGAGAGAGACCATGACTTGGATATGACTCTTCTTTGTAACAGTTACTCCTTTTCTAAAAATCAGATCACAGAGTATCTTTGAAACTCTCTGTTTTCACTGTGACAGGTTATGATTGAGCAGTAATTATTAGGGTTCATTTTTTAAATTCCTATGGTGCATCACAAAATTTATACAGCAGCTGAGTGGCACAGTTGTGGGCACTGCTGTCTCACAGCACCAGCGAACCAGGTTCAATTCCAGCCACAGATGACTGTCTGTCTGAAGTCTGCACATTCTCCAAGCATCTGTGTGGCTTTCCTCTGGGCGCTCCAGATTTTTCCCCCACAATCCAAAGATGAGCAGGTTGGATGGATTGGCCATGCTAAATTGCCCGTAGTGTCCAGGGATATGCAGGCTAGGTGGATTAGCTGTGGGAAATGCAGTGTTACAGCGATGTGGTGGAATGCTCTTTGGAAGGTTGGTGTGGACCTGATGGGCCAAATAGTCTGCTTCCACACTGAAAGAACTTTATGATTTATGACTTTGCAATGACCAATGCTTTCATCAGTCAGGGCATTGAGTATAGGAGTTGATACATCTTTTTAAAGCTGTACAAGATGTTGGTGAGGCCACAGTTGGCAGTTCTTGTCACCCTATAGAAAGGATGTTATTAAACCAGACAGAGTGCAGAAAAGATTCACCAGGATGCTATCTGGACTGGAGGTTTGAGTAATGAGAGTTTAGGTAGGCTGGGGCATTTTGCCCTGGAGTGTTGGAGACTGAGGGGACCATGTAGTTGTTTAAAATCATGAAATGCTTAGATAGACACTGGACAGCTTTTCCCCATGATAGGGGAGACTAAAACTAGACGGCATAGGCTTGAGGCAAGAGGAAGGGATACAAAAGAGTCTAGAGGGGCATTTTTTTCACACCGGGCGGGGTGAGCATCTGCAACAGGCTGCCAGAGGTAGGGGTGGAAGTGAGTACAACTTTGTCTTTTAAGAAACATTTGGACAGGTAGGTGAATAGGATGGGTATGGAGTGCTATGGGACGAAGGCAGGCAAATGGGACCAGTTTAATTGTGAAAGCTGAGGGTGCGGCATGGGCACGTTAGGCCGAAGGGCTGTTTCCATGCTGCAGACGTCTGTGACACTAAATCAACCCCAACAAAACACTACACAAAAGCATTGGCCACCAAACACAACCTCAGGGGACCAGACGACAGGTACTGAAGCTGGAGGAAGGGCCTGCTTGTGGGGGCGTGGCCTGGGGGGTGCGTGAAGGGGCGGGCCCTAAACGCGTTGGGGGCGGGGGGGGGGCGGATGTGCGTGGGCGGGGTCTGGGCGTTTTGGGGTGGGGTCTGTGTGGAGGGCGGAGGTTTGGGGGCGGGGCCAGTGTTTTTCATGCGGGGTAAGGTGGAGTCAGTGCTCATAGGGGTGGAGCCAGAGCCGCGGGGCGCGGTCTGGGTCTAAGGGCGGGGCCCAATACGCGTGGGCGCGGGCTCAGGGCTGGTCCTTTTCGGGGGCGCGGGGGAGGTGGAAGCCGTTGTTTTGTTTCCCGCGCGGCACGTGGTGCGTTCTTCGCCGGCGTGAGCGGGGGAGGGGAAGACAGTGTGAGGAAGCCCCGCCCGCTCACATCCGGGCAAACCCGGGGCCCGCTGAGCGTCAGGGAAAGGGGGCGGTCACGTGACGTGCTGCGCGGCGGCCATCTTAGAATCGGCGGAGAATCCGCAGCGACGGCGACGACGACGACTGAGAGGCGGAGACGGACTTTCCTGATTCACCGGAGGTAACGGGCAGGCGAGGGCCTCAATGCATCCGGGCTCGCACGATCGTTCCCCTTCTCACCCCATGGGACGGGAGACCGGTTTCCTTGTCTTGCGCCTGTTTGGAGCCCCCAGCTTCAGCACCCTCCCCTCCCCAAAGCCCAGGGGGGCCGTCGAGTGACTAAAACACTGCCTGCCTTTCGGGCAAGGCCCCGGCGCTGAGGCCTACCTGGAGTGGGCTGGCGAGTGCAGGGAGAGAGACCAGGTTGGGATGCATGCATGTATACAGGCCCCGGGCATCCTGATTGTTGGCATAGAAGGAAAACCTGCTTCCAGAAACTCTCGGTCCAAAGGAAAATAAATTTTCAAACCTTACCTGTACTGACAAAAATCATGTTTCTCCAAATAAAACATAAATACCTTTATGGCGTATTAAAATGCTTCCAGCTTAACCCAGAAAAGGGGAGGAGGTGATATAACAAGAGACGTGGCATCCAGGGGATTTGTCTGGGAGTGAAAGGCCTGACGACTTTTTTGACTTAACGCTAACTGCCAGATTTTTATTTTATGTTTACTCTCAATAAATTCACCTTTTTCTCACGCCCCCTCCAGTATTAATGATGGTTTTAGTTACTTGGCTTCCATGTGGCATGCAATAAAATAAACAAGACCTCTAGCGTTCCATTAAAATAATTGTATTCTTTAAAAAAAATAATGTACTGGATTTGAGAATTGAGGTCCGCCTGCAAACAATTTCTGCCATGACCTTAGACCCTCTCTGCTTTCCCCCACCAATGGCCTCTCCAAAAAAAAAGTGCCTTACACATTGCTGTCTCCCTCTTAACTCTCAGGTTAGGTCTAACGCAGTTGTATTTTTTTTGGAAATAAATTGACTCGTGTTTATAGGTAGCACGTCTGTGTGTTTCAGCCAGCTGCATCTCTTCCTCGTGCCCCTCAAAAAAGAGACAGTTGTGGGGAGGAATGACTTTTTTCTTGTAAAAGATAAATGTTTCTATCTTGAGAACTTGAAACTGTTGTAAAGGATTGAACCTGGCATGAATGGGGCAGGCCTTAATTTTGATAAGGGATTGAAGGTTCCTTCTCTACTTGCAGTTGTTTGTTATGGTCAGATTTTGAAATGTTATTTTAACGTTGAATGAATCTCAGCATAAATCCATGTGCTGCATATGCTGATTGTTTACAACTGGGTTCTGTTCTACTGTCTTAATTTTTTTGGCACTGTGCCATGTTAAATGATACATTACACGTTCATGCATTTTTGCTTCAGGAATTATTGCAGTATAAACTTATGAAATTTTCTAAATTGATGTGCTAGCTGAAAAGGTTTTACATGTGTAACTGCAGTAATTCTTGTGGTTCTAAATGACTGTGGAAAAGTCATTTTGCCTGTTGCTCAAATGATTGTTCATTGATTTTTTTTCTTTGTTTTAGCTGTGTAGCATTGACCTGTAGCTCTGTTTATGGCCATGGCATTGTTTAACCAGTAGTGGTGTGAACGTGGTCCATTTGTCAAGATTGGATTGTTGTCTAGTGCTTATGTTTGTTGCTTTAGATGTACCACCAGCGTTGATGTGCATGACACCAAAACTTTGCCTCCAAAGGAATCTTTGAACTAAAAAATGCTAACACTTTTTCTCAGATGATGAAATGTGAGGCTGGATGAACACAGCAGGCCAAGCAGCATCTCAGGAGCACAAAAGCTGACGTTTCGGGCCTAGACCCTTCATCAGAGAGGGGGATGGGGGGAGGGAACTGGAATAAATAGGGAGAGAGGGGGAGGCGGGCCGAAGATGGAGAGCAAAGAAGATAGGTGGAGAGGGTGTAGGTGGGGAGGTAGGGAGGGGATAGGTCAGTCCAGGGAAGACGGACAGGTCAAGGAGGTGGGATGAGGTTAGTAGGTAGCTGGGGGTGCGGCTGGGGGTGGGAGGAAGGGATGGGTGAGAGGAAGAACCGGTTAGGGAGGCAGAGACAGGTTGGACTGGTTTTGGGATGCAGTGGGTGGGGGGGAAGAGCTGGGCTGGTTGTGTGGTGCAGTGGGGGGAGGGGGTGAACTGGGCTGGTTTAGGGATGCAGTGGGGGAAGGGGAGATTTTGAAACTGGTGAAGTCCACATTGATACCATATGGCTGCAGGGTTCCCAGGCGGAATATGAGTTGCTGTTCCTGCAACCTTCGGGTGGCATCATTGTGGCAGTGCAGGAGGCCCATGATGGACATGTCATCAAGAGAATGGGAGGAGGAGTGGAAATGGTGTGCGACTGGGAGGTGCAGTTGTTTGTTGCGAACTGAGCGGAGGTGTTCTGCAAAGCGGTCCCCAAGCCTCCGCTTGGTTTCCCCAATGTAGAGAAAGCCGCACCGGGTAAAACACTGCATCCACTGTACCCGGTGCGGCTTTCTCTACATTGGGGAAACCAAGCGGAGGCTTGGGGACCGCTTTGCAGAACAACTGCATCCACTGTACCCGGTGCGGCTTTCTCTACATTGGGGAAACCAAGCGGAGGCTTGGGGACCGCTTTGCAGAACACCTCCGCTCAGTTCGCAACAAACAACTGCACCTCCCAGTCGCACACCATTTCCACTCCTCCTCCCATTCTCTTGATGACATGTCCATCATGGGCCTCCTGCACTGCCACAATGATGCCACCCGAAGGTTGCAGGAACAGCAACTCATATTCCGCCTGGGAACCCTGCAGCCATATGGTATCAATGTGGACTTCACCAGTTTCAAAATCTCCCCTTCCCCCACTGCATCCCTAAACCAGCCCAGTTCACCCCCTCCCCCCACTGCACCACACAACCAGCCCAGCTCTTCCCCCCCACCCACTGCATCCCAAAACCAGTCCAACCTGTCTCTGCCTCCCTAACCGGTTCTTCCTCTCACCCATCCCTTCCTCCCACCCCCAGCCGCACCCCCAGCTACCTACTAACCTCATCCCACCTCCTTGACCTGTCCGTCTTCCCTGGACTGACCTATCCCCTCCCTACCTCCCCACCTACACCCTCTCCACCTATCTTCTTTGCTCTCCATCTTCGGCCCGCCTCCCCCTCTCTCCCTATTTATTCCAGTTCCCTCCCCCCATCCCCCTCTCTGATGAAGGGTCTAGGCCCGAAACGTCAGCTTTTGTGCTCCTGAGATGCTGCTTGGCCTGCTGTGTTCATCCAGCCTCACATTTCATCATCTTGGAATCTCCAGCATCTGCAGTTCCCATTATCTCTAACACTTTTTCTCTCTGCACAGAAGCTGCTAGACCTACTGAACTTGTTCACACTTTCATGTATGTTGGAGTTCTGGTATAAAAATAGTATTTTATTGTAATGGTGTGTGCACCAGTTGTGTGTAATGTATATGTACACGTAAAAGTGTGTATTTCAGGGGTTGAGTTTAATTCTTCTGTCAACGAAACAACTAGAACCACATGCTGAGGTTCGTAAGGTTCCAGTCTTCATAATTGCACTACTGATCATTTTTCTGCTGCTCAATCAGTTGTCAATGAACAGAGGGACCTGTGCTGTATATTTCTGTGTAACCAACAGGATCCTAGTATGATAAACAGAAAGTGCCCGAGAAACCCTGCAGCTGTAGTAGAAGAAATGCATTTAATGCTTTCACTCCAAAATGGTCCTCTTTAGATGCTGTTTAACATGCTGAGTTTCTCCAGCGCTATCTGTTTTTATTTCAGATAGTCAACATCTACAGTACTCTGCTTTTATTATTCTGGTGTGGTAGAATTTTTCACCCATGTGAACTTAACAAGCTGCCATGTTCACATTACGTGTTACTGTTGATGTATGCATTTCCCAAGGTCAACTATCTTGTGATGAAGAACCTGGTTTTTCTCTTCCCTGTTCACCACAGAGCCACCAGTGTAAATTAATCATTGCGGCTCTGGCTGAAGTTACAGATTTCAGCACTGGTTAGGGTAAAATTTAGTACCACTCTGGATAGTTATGTATCAGTCTACTTGGTACATTTACTCTGTGTTATGAGTGTGCCCTTTTTAAATCCCCCTACACAGCAACTAGTTATAATGACTGAAATAACTGCCCTTTGTTAGAAACAGATTTCTGTGAAATGCAGCATGCTTTGGGATTGAGTGTTGCATTGTAAATTGAAGCTACAGCTCTAATATTTATGAACATGAATCACCTTGTGAAATCTCTTCCCAATGCCCCTCTTTGGTTCTGTGACATTAACTCCACGTCCTATTTTTCCATCTTTACTCTCACAGAAATCATTGCTTTCCTGAACAGGTGAGTTATTACTGCTGCCGTTGCAGCTCACCTTGCTGCTTGGAGGCTTGTGACAGTTGTATACTAAGTCTTGTTGCCATATTTCCTATCTCCTTTGACCCCGAGTGTTTGGCAGCCATTTGGGTTGTTTTCTTGGCATGGATGTGATAAACACTGATGTGGGACAGTTGAATCAGTATGATTGACACACTCAATCATCGACTTTTATCTTCTTGGTCTTACAGCCTGTGTCACCGGAGTGCTCCAATTCTCGACTGCTAGTGCAGTTGCACGAGTACAGGCAGCCTTGTTATGGCTTGCTTAAGTTTAATTCTTCACATGAGCACAGCCTGACCAGTGTGCTGCTCCATTGTGTAAGTGCCCTGATCCATCCAGATAGTGAATGTCTTAGGTGTGATACCTTGGTTGTTTTGTAAGCTGATTACAGCAGTAGACCTGCATTTGTTTCTGTCAAAAACAGCACATCAACCAACTTTTCTGAAGAAGGGTCTAGACCCGAAATGTCAGCTTTCCTGCTCCTCGGATGCTGCTTGACCTGCTGTGTTCGTCCAGCTCTACACCTTGTTACATGAACCAACTTTCCTGCTTCTGTTATAACTAGGGCAGATAAAAGCTAAGGGGAAACTCATTGGAGTCAATGTCAGGAAGACTATTCAACTTACTGTGTCCTCTCAACTAAGAATCATAAATAGTCTCCAACAAATCCAATATAGTGTGTTCAGGAGATATTTCACTGGAATGTGGAACTCCCTTCCAAAGGAAAGCTTGAGCTGAATAGTATAAATATCTTGAGGAAACTGGGTAAACACGGGATGGAGAAATGAATAGAGGAGATTTTGATAGTATGAGATGAAGAGGTAGCTGGAAGGAGGCTCATGTTGGGTAGAAAACCAGTTGGACTGTTGCTGTGCTGTAAGTAATACTTTGCAATTGTAATTCATTGACCTGGTAGAATAGAATTAAGATTGGCAGTGATAGTCCCTTATGGTTGAATGACTAACTAAGGTTTGGTGACCCTATATTCTGTCCAGCAATTGCCATGTATTTAAGTTACCAGGACCCTCTTGTGTATTTGTACCTTCCATGAATTTGGTACTTTTAGAAGCCAAATGTGTTAAGATTTTGGTAAGTGATCGTAATAATGAGACTGGTGGTTGCGTTGTTATTTTTAAAAATGTTTCTAATATCTTTTCCTTTCCCCCTTCTCTCTACAGATCTGTTTCTCTTAGGTGGTGGTGAGACATCAGGTCATCAGAATAATACTCTACAAAGCTATTTTTAGTTGTATTGCAGTAAGTAAAACTTCTACCTAAACTCATGCTGCAAAAGCTAAGTTCTATCTTCAGTGTGTTGTGGGGTGAATATGTGAAATGTTTGTATTTTATCCACTTGAGTTTGGGAAAAGTGGTGTGTGCTGCCTTTCTGAGCCTGGGGTTGTGTTTGGAGAGGGTGCTTTTAAGAGCCTGAAGTAATGATGGCACTCCTCCAACAGTCTATCAGCTATTGGTCTCTCTCCTTTTCCCCAGAATATGAGCTTATCAATAAGGTCATCTGTGGTTCAGTGGTTACCATTTTCTATTTGTGTTAAAAGTTTGTACGTTCAAGAACTTTGAGTGCAAAACTGTAGGCTGCCACTCCTGTGCAGTTCAGTCTCCTGCACTGTTAGGTACTGTCTTTGATAAGATGTTAAAACAAAGTCCTGTCTACTCTGTCTCTTGAGGTGAAGATCCCTTGGCTGCTATCATAAAGAAGATCATGGAAGTACTCCTGGTGCCCTGGCCAGTATTTAACACTCCTTCAACATGACAAAAACCAATTATCTGGCCACACCCACTGTTATTTCCTGTTTATGGGAATTTGCTAGGCCCCAGTTGGCAGCCATGTTTCCAACAGGTGCTATACCTCAAGTAATTCATTACTTTAGGGTGTTCTGAGATCGTGACATCTGTTCTTGAAATGCAGATGTCTTTTGTATGTTTATATAGACACAGCACTGCATATTCATATTTTAACATCCACCATTGTACTGTGCTACACGACTAACTAACACCTTTCCCTTAAAGGTTTGATTTGCATCTGGAATCCTGTCCTGACGGAAACTAGAAAGGACACGGAGTTGACATCCACAGCTTTCTGATGCCCTAGTCTCTATGGCTGCCAGCGCTCGACTTCGAGTCAGACGCTGTCCCCACCAAAATCTGAACTAAAGCATTAACTTCAAGCACGTAAGTAGATGCAAAGGAGCTATTTGCCGAGTTCCACTCTGTCAAATCCAGCAAATGAACAAGTCTTCACTTGCCAGGTTCCGTTCGTCCCAATGCCGCACTAAACTGCTGTCTTACGTTTCTAATTTATTAAGCCAGTGATACAGCTTTTAAGTTTGCCTGTGTGGCACAAGATCCTTGAAGCCCGCTGTCTCCTGCTCTGTAATGTTCCAGTCAGTCATTGAATTGTGCATTGCAGGAAGATCCCATATTAATTTGTATGTGTGGAATGTCGAATAGTGCCCTGAACCTGCCACCTGTGTTGGCGTAGAAAGTTGTCACGTGAAGAATAACTCGTTTCAACCACAAGTACGTGATTGGGCCTTGGTGGATTCACAGACACTTTCTGTAGCATTTTTGTTTACTAAAATGGTCCCTCTTTGCAAAATCATTTCTTCCTCTCTGTTCCATTTAAGTATGATGTAAGTACATTATTTCAGGTAAAATCGCAGCCTAGATCCCCTGCAACTCAGCAAATGTATATTGTACATCACTGAGGTTTCTGTTGAATTAGCCCAAGGTGGAATAGGAGTTGAGAGGGGAGGGCAACTTGCCTGTCTCTCCAGTCCTACTTCTTATCTGTTGCCTGTCCAACTCCTGCCTTTGTTAGTAGATATGTCCACGCTGGTGTTGGATAAGAATGGAGTAGCGAATTTGGTTGTGACATCTCTGCAGTCAAACAGCCTCATGATGTTTCTTCCAGATGCATGTGTAAAACTTTTTAAAAATTCACGTGTGGGACATAGAACGGTATGGCACAGTACAGACCCTTTGGCCCATGATGTTATGCCGAGCTTTTATCTGAAACCTAAGATCTGTCTAACCTCCACAGTTGCCTTATACTATCCTCCATATGCCTATCTAATAGCTGCTTAAATGCCTCTAATGAGGCCAACGCCACTACCCTCTACGGCAATGCATTCCAGGCCCCTACCACTCTGAGTAAAGAACCTACCCCATATGTCTCCCCTATATCTACCTCCTTTCACTCTAAAACTATGTCCCCTCATAAAAGCAACCTCCACCCCAGGAAGAAGGTCTCTAGCTGTTTACTCTATCTATACCTCTGATCATTTTGTACAGCTCTATCAAGTCATCTCTTATTCTTCATTGTTCTATAGAGAAAAGCCATAGCACTCCTAGCCTTTCCTTGTAAGGCCCCCCCCCACCCCATTCCAGGCAACATCCTGGTAATTCTCCTCTGCACCTTTTCCAACGCTTACACATCTTTCCTGTAATGAGGTGACCAGAACTGGGCACAATGGTGTGGCCAGACCAGGCTTTTGTGTAGCTTTTCGTATAGGGATGTGGTTGGCTAGCATTTATTGTCCATCCCTAATTGCTAAGAGGGCAGTTTGAGTTGACCACATTGCAGTGGGTCTGGAGTCGCATATAGACCAGACCAGATAAAGAAGGCAGTTTCCTTCCCTAATGGAGATTAGTGAATCAAATGGAGTTTTCCAACAATCAGCAATTGATTCTTGGTCATCAATAGACTGTTCCAGTTTTTTTTAATTTTTCTTTTTTTCTTTTCGTTCAAGTAGACATTGATTTGGAGCACAATCAGTACAGTCAGAAAAATGATAAAATGGTGGTGGAGGCGAATGAGAATACAACATCAAACTTCACAACATTGCTACAGCAGGGAAAGCTGGGAATAAATTGCATTTTCTCATTACCGTTGGCCAAAAAAAGATTTAAACATGAAGTTAGTCCATAAATCTAATCTTGGGTCTTCAGGATTATAAAATTCTTAAATGTTAGGAGCTGAAAAACCTCACTTATTGAAGAGATTAGATGGTTATCAAACTGCGACTCTTGGTTCTTGTAGTTTTTAAATTGTTTGGCTATTCCATTTAAAATGCATTACACTTTATAAAGCCAAGTTTGGTATTTTGATTGTGTAAAGAATTTTGGGATTGAGTTAGTTTCTGTTTCAAAATCAACCAGTTCAAAACAAGGTTAAAATGAAATGCTGCAGGCATTGGAAAAGGTTGTGTTAAAGCCAGAACAAACTATTTTGGGAATGTGACAATTTACAATTCTTTTCATACTGATCTGTTTCCATGATATTAGAGGGCCGCCATTTGGCCCTCATCTGTTTTGCCTTCCTGCAAGTGCTGCTTAACTAATTTTGTTGCTCTGTCCTTTTCATGTAGCCGTATTAGTTATTTTTCTCTATTTAATTGGCCCTTTCTCTTCTAAAAGCCTCAACTGAAGCTACCTCCAGTCTGAGGTAGTGTCTTCCACCTGCCTTATCCCTGTTTCATTTGACAGGATAACAGGAATGCTAAACCTTTTACTCGTGGGTGTCCAGACAGATATTTAGGACCATTATATTCACATGATCAGGTATGTGGTACCTGCAGAAAACATGTACCTGAAAGAGACTTCGTGAAGAATGGCCAGTTGTGTTGACTGCCGGCTTACCCCTCAAATGGAAGGGTGTGGGATATTGTTACTTTGCTTCCTGAGAGCAGTGACTAGGCAAAAGGACCTGGGTGCAGCCAATCTGGAGACGAGAGCTAGCAGCTGGTCAACCCCTGCAGCAGAAGTAGTCTGAACCAAAGCAAGCGTGAGCTCTGCATATTTTTCCTTCGTTGTTATATCTGGCATTGGATATGGTCGAGGATGGTCAGAACAGTTGCTAGGGCAGAGGCGAACAAGTAGGTTTTTTTTTTCAAGAGTAGAGATTCAGGAGTCAAAAGGATTGCTAACTACGTTTAGAGAAAAAAAGATATCCAAGTGCAGGTTTTGGGGTGAAACTAGATAGCCTTGTTCTGGCAGCTGTTAAAGGAGAAATTGAAGTTAAAATCTGAAGAGGAGTCAGGCTTTGAGGTGGGGGGGACATGCAGAAATGATAGGTGAGTGACGTTGAGGCATAGACTGGGGGAGAAACTCAATAATGCTGATGGCCCCACTTATGCTGTGGAGATACCAAGTGGATGACCTGACTTTGATACTGCTTCTAAGTATAACTTGGAAAGGATTGGTGAAGCACAGTTTGCAGTTTAATTTTTGAGGAATCCAATTGATAACGCACATGGGTTGTACACTCAGTTCAGGAACTAAGCAGAGGACGCTTTTCCAGATGTATAAATAGGTGTATTTATCAAAATGAATATAGATATGTTAAGATGAAAGCCTTGCTAATGCTTCTTGCCAATACAGACAAAGCCATTCCTGTATAATGTAGACAGCTGACTCCCCATCTTTTACATCATCAGTGCTTGCTAATGTATTTTTCATTTCATCCTTTTATCTAAGAGTGTACACCTCATGCCTTGTCTTCAGCTGAAATTGCAACCATCCTCAAACTTGAGAAAGTGGGACGTTTAATAGTCTTTTATTAATTTTTTCTTTCATTTGACGAGTCACTGGCAAGGGTAGCATTTACCCAGTTGCCCTGACGGACATGGCAGAGAGCCACAATCTTAAACCTTTGTTATAACCCATTGTGCTGTTGGGTAAACAGGTCTGAGATTTTGGCCCAGTGTTGATGGAAGATCTCGGATGGGAGCTTGCAAGTTGTGGTTTCATGGTTATAGTTGCTGTAAAACTTTAATTGACTAGTTTTTGAAGTTCTTTTATTTTTGAAAGCACTGCCAGAATTGGTGCTTAATCAAAAATATTTTCTGTTTGTAAGGTTTAAAAATATAGTACTCGTATTTCATCTAGTCCGTTTCAAACTTAGGATGTTTCATAGTGCTTTACAGCCAGTGAAACTCTTTGAAAGTATTGTCATTGTTATAATGTGGTAAATGCAGCAATCAGTTTATGCATAGCCAACTTCCATAGATAGCAGTGAGGTGATGGCCAAGGAAACTTTCCTTAGTGGTATTTCATGTAGACTGGACTCTGTGTAGGTGGTACATCTTTCGTGAAGGAAATTGGCAAACCTGCAACTTCCTGATCAAATCTGGCAGCATTCGTGGCCGTTTTGTTTTGTGCAGCTAGTCTAGGATTTGAAGCAAATTTGGCAGAAACTGGCAATGGTGGGATATGTGTATTAGCGCAGCATTGTCATTGCCAAACTACTCTAACTCTTGAAAGAAGTTGAATCAAAACTGCAGTAGCCAGATGAGACATTTGTCCGTCTGTGATCTATGTTTATTTGAGCACTTATCTGTTCTTAACACCCATTGTGTTATTACCAAAGAGAAATCCAGCAGTGCTTATAGGCTGATGGTAATGCTCCCTATTTTCTGAGTGTCTCTTTCTCCCATGCTTTCCAATTCAACCGTGACAATGCCCAGATATCCTCATGAAACTTGTGTGGATCAGTGACGGGAGAGTAACACACATGCTTCAACCGAGGTATGTTCCTGATTGACTATGATAGCCCAGTTTTTTTAAGAACACTGTTACAGTGACTAGCTTGATGGTGCTTCGTTAAATAATTTACAACCTGGGCCAGCAACTGGAATGCATGACTTGTTTTGGCATGTGTTCCATTGCTCAGATGAGAGTGTTTGGGAATGCAAACCAGACCATCGGCAGGGGAAAAGAAATCAGCAGTCATTCGGGTCCAAAAACAGAAATTGCTGGAGGAGCCCAGCTCAGTGTTAATTCTGATTTCTCTTCTCAGGTACTGACAGGCCTGCTGAGCTTTTCCAGCAATTTCTGTTTTTGGACCTGAATGACTGCTGATTTCTTCCTCCTCCCCACCCCTTCAAAGGGTGGGTGTGATTTAGTTTCTCTTTTTTTTTCCATTTGGCCAAGCAGGTCTTGATTTTGGATGAGTTTGCCATATGCATCGCACCTGCAGAGAAAATCCAGTCCTATCAATTAAATATGATCAAAGTTTTATAGCTTTGTCAACAGGTCCTAGAAACATGTTTCTATCAGCTGTTTTGGCATCTGAATTAAGTCAGGCCTACCTACCGTTTTGGCCAGTGGCTTGAAACTTTGGTATAGAAAGGGGTATGCTAATGAAAGGATCTTTTACATTAGCATTCTAAAATTGTTAGAAATGTCTGTAGGTTGGTTTCCCTTTGGCTGTTCTTCTAATTGCTGCTAACTCTGCGTCAATGTCACTGGCAGTACATGAAGTAGACCAAAGTGCGCCACTGGATTGCCTTAAGCTCATCCATCTTATTTCAGTGGTCAGTTTTTATGTCGAAGGTTTTTTGCCAATCATTTTATTGTAAATTAACTTGACACAGTGACTGCAGATTAAGTAGCCATGGTAGAAAACTGACTGAGCATTTGAGAATGCTTAAAGCAGTTAGTGTTTAACATGGTTTAATTATTGCCTTTACTGTTGGTAGGAATGAAAATGCAGCATCCTTGTTCAGTATAGAACTTGAATTAAGCACCTTGGAGGCCACTTAACCGCCTTGCCAAATCAATAGAAAGCTTTGGCGATTGGTCTTCGAATGTTCATAGGGTGGTTTAGTGTAACAGGCTGAATTAAGTATGGGTGTAAGTAAAGGTGCAGTTCCATAATTCGGTGGGAATGTCAAGCTGCTCACATGAGGAAAAAGTGCTTCTTAGCTGATATTGGCACTTGCATCCCATCAGCATTTTGCCATTACTCTTATCCTCTATGAATCTATCCTCTGTGGAGGATGCAGTGTTGGGGCTTGGTGCAGTTTCCATCTTATTGGTGTGTCACCTGCTGTTATCAGCTACAGCACAGGTCATAAAAATTTTCTGTTACAATCAAGCTTGAGGCTCAACTACTTCAATCTAACATATTTTACCATGTTATTACTGAGCTTTAATTCCCTCTTCTCTGTTGAAAGAAGTCACTGTAGGATCATGCTGTTTAACCCCTTGAGCATGTTCCACTATTCAATGAGATCATGTTTGTTCTACCTCAACAACATTTTGTTTCATCAGTGTATCCCTTGATATTTTTCATATCTAGAAATCTGTCGACCTCTTGAGCATTCTCAATGATTGAGCCTCCACAGTCCTTTGGGTTGGAGAATTTCATAGAACTGCCAAAAAAATTTCTGCTCAATCTCAGTGTTATGTAGTGCAAAATAGGCCCTTCGGCCCATCAAGTCTGCGCTGACCTTTCTACAGTAATCTCACTTCCCAGCATGTGGCTCATAGTCGTGAATGTTATGACATTTCAAGTGCTCATATGTATCCCAGTCCCAAATGGCCAGCTCTTGATTCATAACTGTGTCGCAGTCAGCAGAAATATCAAAGCAGGAATATTCCTCCTGTATCTACAACATTGATCTCTGGATGAATTTTCTGTAGAGTGTTTCATTCCCTCCATGCTGAGGTTGAATCAGGTATGGCTTCTGTAGTTGAGGGCTGACAGTTACTCTATTTAGCAATAGCATTGCCTTCTGTTGAGCAGGAATATGTCACATATTCAAGGCATGCAACCATTTTGTCCAGGATAAAATTAATCCTGTTTACTTGCAAGTGAACATTATATGGTAGTAGAGACACTGTGACAATTATGCAGCATGATAGTGATATTTTATTTTTGAAGCTCAGAATTTTAGGCTGCTTCAGGAAACATTCCACCAAACTTGTTTCAGAGCTCAGGATCCTGTGGGATTAATCTTGGAAAAAGCTATCTTATTGAGCTCAGTCTCCATGCAGACCTTCAAGCCGGAGGCGTAGTATAATATTCCAAGAATGAGCAAGACATATGTATTGGGAATGGTTTCCATCCTTATGCCAGAAGTCATGATTACTGAAAGATTGTGTTTTAGTTGCCAATGCTTTGTCACTTTCTTTCCAGCAGAGGCTCCCTCAAACACAAATGTGTGTTTGCATAAACTACTTTTTGAAATCTTAAGCAGTCGTGGCAGACAAGGTGTGATTGTCTTGTCATAGGGATTAACAGTACTGAAAAAGTCCCTTCAGCCCATTTGATCTGTACAAATCCAAATCAGCCATTTGACTATTCTAACCCCATTTTCTAGCTCTTGCGCATAGCCTTGCATCATAAACTGCAGTGAATGAGCTAAAGATCAATTAAGCCTTTCAATGTTATTGGTGTAGACGTAAATATGGGCCTGGATTTGAGTTTTTCTTTCCCAGGCCCTTTACATTCGGGAGAATGGGGCCTGAGTCTAAGAACTTGTCAGAAAACGGCAGATTTGTTTTCCTTTCTGTAGACTCTGACGATGGTGTAGTGGTATTATTGCTGGACTGTTGATCCAGAGACCCAGACTACATTCTGGGGTCCCAGGTTCGAATCCTGTCATGGCAGCCGGTGGGATTTGAATTTAATAAAATATCTGGAATTAAGAATCTAATGATGACTGTGAATCTATTGTTAATTGTCATAAAAACCCATCTAGTTCACTAATTTCCTTTTGGGAAGAAAACTGCCATCCTTACCTGGTCTGGCCTACATGTGACACCAGATGCACAGCAATGTGGTTGACTCTGGGCAATAAATGCTACCGAAACAGCGAAAGCCCCTCATCCCGTGAATGAATAAAATAAAGACAGAAAGTTATCTGTGACAGGAGATGAGTTTTTTAAAAATCTAATATGGGGTGTCTCAACTCTTGGATTATTGCTTTTCGTTTGACATTTAAGTTGATGAATGACTCACAAGGAATAGCTAGGTGTGAGTAGCTAGACTAAACATGCAGCAGGTTCATTATCCCCCTCTGGATATCAGTCCTGGCTGATGATTCCAGTTCTCCACAGGAGTGCAGTGCCTTCCATAATTGAATATTCTGATCCCTTGCATACGTCACTAAGTTGGAATGAGCATCAAGTGTGTTACTTCAAATTCTTCTATGCCTGTTGGCTTCTCTGTGAAGTGTCAATTTTGCAGGAGAGCAGTATTTTTAAAGTAATTCCCCTGAACTGCAGAAAACGTCAATGCTCGGGAAGAGTCACAAATCGTGACACCCTGAAAATTTGATCAGTAGAAGAAATGCTGTTCATCCCAAGACATTGTTGACTTTACTTTAGAGGGGAGGAAATGGGCTCATTACCAGAGAGCTAACGTTCGGCTACGTGGCTATGTGCCACTAAAACATGCACTGTAGATATCGTGCTGTCTGGCCTTTCATTCTGCCAAGTTCAATTATTTTCTCAGTGCAGATCCTAGAATAGCTTCAAATCTTTTGCACTTCTTACTGTTCACCCGAACCATATTTCATTTAAAGGTCTAACTTGTACCAGATCCTGTTTAGTCGTCATCCTCAACCACGGTCCTTTCATATCTTGCCTCCCACTTGCCTGCCAAAACTCTCGTCCAGTCTGATTTGTCATTTCTTAGTTTATGCAGTTATATAAATTAGACCTATGTTCTCTTGAATTTAGAAGATTTAAGGAGTGAATTGCTCACATTCTTTGAGGTATTAACAGGAAAAGACAAGGTAGATAAAGATAAACTGTTTTCTCAAGTTGGGGATTTTAAAACTAAGGGGCATAGTTTTAAATGCAAGAGTCAGACCGTTCAGGAGAGATGTTAGGAAGCACTTCTACTGAAACTGTGTCAGAGGTTTGGAACTGTTCCAAAATAGCAATTGATGCCAGATCAGTTCATTTTAAATCTAAGATGTTTGTTCAGCAAAGGTATTAAGGGATATGAGCCAAAGGAAGGTGTATGGAGTTAGGTCATAGATCAGCCATGATCTCATTGAATTGAGTAGTAGGTTTTAGGGGTTGAATGGTGTATTCCTGTTTCACTTTTTTAAATACTTACTCTTGTGGTCAGTTTCCACCATGGCTTCATAACCTGCCTGTAACTCTAAAGGTCTTCAAATCTGAAATGTGCCAGGTTATCTGTGCTCTATCAACTCTGGCCTGTCACCCCTCCATTGCTGCCATACCTTCAATTTACCAAGGCCCTTCATTCTGAAATTCTCTTACTATATCTCTCTGGCTATCTTCCCTCCTTTAAGTTGCTTCTTGCAGACCTGCCTTTTTGATTAAGCATTCAACTACCCATGTGACTTAACTTCAGACTTTAGCAGGAAGTGCTGTTGTGAAGAACCTTGGAACCGTTGTATTACCTTAAAAGTGTAACTGAGTTCTGTTGATATCTGTGCTTGCTATTTGTTTTTTTTTTAAATATCTGGCTCAAGTGGCAAAACTGCTTTTGTGTTCTGAAGCAATTGGAGTTACAGGCTGCTTAACCATGCTAGCTAGGTGGCACTAAATAGTGTCCTCACTGAGTAACCCTTAGACATGCAAGTGCTAACAGGGGACTGTGGAACCCTGCTTCACCTTTGTACTTCCCCTCCCATGTTTTTCTGCCAAAGAAATCAATAGCACTCTGGTTGTATGCCGCTGCGCTGATCTACAGAAGTCAGAATGGATTAGTGATGATGTAGGAAACCGTTTCTTTTCTCAGACAGCCATTACAAAAATGAAACCTCTTCACTGCAGGCAGGGGGTAGGGTGATGACAGGAGATTTTTGTTCGACTGTTCCCATTTTCCCAACACACTGGCTCCATAAAAATCAGCAGCCCCTACCATATATCATGGCTGATGAATATTCCTTGGGAGTGAATGCAGCCAGCAAGTCTCACCAGACTATTCCACACTGTAGGCATCACAGTTGGGCATAATTCTAGATTCCTGCTTGAATTCTAATCTGAGTGTACAGCAGAGTTGGAGTGAAATCGTGGGCTACCTCAGTATATAAAGCTCAGGAAGTCAGACATTTGGATTGACTTTCCAATTTAATCAGGGAACAATTCTGCTGTTCTATCAAAAAATTCTTTGGCAGCGTAGGTGACAGGCATGTCAAAACATGCAACTGCTAATCTCACACTGGTTGCAATTGTTTTCGGTATATGCTGGAAGTTAGGGGATGGCAGATGTGCCAACAGCGCTATACCAAGAACAGAGCCTAAGATGTAGCTCCAAGACTCATGTAAAGTACTACATGGGTTCCTCATGCAACCATCAATCAGGAAGCTATATGCCTTGTGTATATTTTAAACCGTGGAATGGCTGTCATGTTTGGTGCTCAGCCAGCATTGAAATGGGATGATCTCTAACAGAGTATGTTTCAGACAGATGACAGCAAAGTAGTTTTCCTAAGCCCCTCTCCTGATCTGCAGTTCCTTGCTGCATTACAGTTGCACAAGCGCTAGTTGGGCCCAGATTTATGTGTCACTTGGCTATTTGGCAGTTGAAGCATCACGCTGTGGTCAGATTCTATTGTTGCTTAATCAGTACATGTGGTTTAATTAGTTGTGCAGTTAGTAATAAACGGTGGACTCAAGTCAGTAATACTTGTGTTTGACCTGTTTTGTCCAAGCTGAATGTGTTGCTGCACAAAGAGACCTTGGAGTGCAGAATAACAGTTCCTTGAAAGTGGAGACACACTTAGATAAGATAGTGAACAAGATGGTTGATATGCTTGACCTTATTGGTCAGTGCATTGTGTATAGGGGTTGGGAGTCAAGTTGCAGCTGTATAGGGTATTGGTTAGGCCAATATTGGAATACTGTGTGCAATTCCGATCTCCCTGCTATAGGAAGCAGGTTCTGAAATTGGAAAGGGTTCAGGAACTGTTTATAAGGATGTTACCTGGGTTGCAGGGTTTGAGCCATAGGGAGAGGCTGAATAGACTGGGGCTATTTTCCCTGGAGTGTTGGAGGCTGAGGGGTGACCTTATTGAGATTTATAAAATCATGAGGGGCTTGGATAGGGTGAGGACAAGGTCTTTTTCTCCCTGGGGTGGGGGAGTCTAAAACCAGAGGACATGGGTTTAAGGTGAAAAGGGAAAAATTTGAAAGGGATCTAAGTCGTCATGTTTTACGCACAGGGTGGTGTGTGTATGGAATGGGTTGCAAGAGCAAGTAGGGAAGGCTAGTACAATTACCTGTCCGGATGTCTTTTAAATATTGTATATGAGTAGGAAGGGTTTAAAGGGATAGTAGGAACTACAGGTGCCAGAGAATCTGAGAAAGCAAGATGGAGAGATGGATGAACACAGCAAGCCAGGCAGCATCAGAGGAATTTCTGAAGGAGGGTCTAGGCCCGAAACACAAGCTTTCCTGCTCCTCTGATGCTGATTGGCCTGCTGTGTTCATCCACCTCTACACCTTGTTATCTAGGCTTTAAAGGGATGTGGGCCAAATGCTGGCATATGGGGACAGCTTTTTCTAGGATATCTGAGCAGCATGGACGAGTTGGATTAAAGGATCCATTTTTGTGCTGTTATCTCTGATTCTGCTTTTTGGAAGTGATCTATTTGTTTGATTTTTCTTTCAGATACTTATCTGAATCTTTCTCTTTAATCATGTTTTGCATTCTACTTCTGGCATTTTTAGTTGGGACTTGCAATCAGTTCCATATTTTAAGAGTAGAAAAATCCACCATAGATTTATGCCTTGCTATTACCAAGCCATTCACTATGAGTGGTTCTTTTATCCCTGTTAACCTTTTCCTTAAGTGCTAACTATTTTGAACATCCCATGATTCTGACCTCTGTCACCCGACAAGACCTCCCATTTCTCTGGCCACCATGGTCACTAAAGCCTTGCATCTCAGGTGGTATATTGATGAAAGTCCTCCAAGACCCTCTTTAATGTAAGGCAACCAAACTTTGTCGTGATACTCAGTAATGATTTGTACAAGGCTTTGTATTACCTCTTAGATTCGCTGAACACAAAATCTATTTATGAAACAGGCTCTAATTGTCCGACTTTCGAAGACATAGCTTCTAAAGTCTCCTCTAATCTTAAACACAACAAATCAGTAAAACTTTCTAACTACTTGTATTCGCTGGGGTTTGGATTAACCATTGGTGACTTGATTGAAGCATTTAAGCCCCCAATTTCTCTTTAAGCTGGGCAGTCTCTTGGAGCATCTGTGTGTGCCCGCATTAATGTCTGGTTCTGAAACCAACTGCTGTGCACAGAACTGACGTCTGCTTAATTGCAGGAAAAGTTAGAGGGAATGTAGTTCTTGACAGGGTGCATGTGAAAAGGATGTTTCCTCCTAAGGGAGATTCTAGGACTAGGAGACTGCTTTACAAAAATATGGTCTTGTCTTTTTAAGAATGATCAGGGGGCATGAGTCTTTGGAGCACTCTCTTTCAAAAGCTTATAGAAGCAAAAAAAAAATTTTAAGGCAGTGGTAGATGCATAAGGGTTGAAATGTTATTGTGGGTAGATGACAATGAGGACTTCTCAACATCCACAATGTTACAGAATGACTCAAAGGGCCGAGTGACATACTCTTGCTCCTAATTAGAATGTTTATATGTCTTTACCCATGTCTCCCAATGTGCCTTATCACTATTTACCATTACATTCACCACTCCAATTTTCTTGTTACTGTGCCTTCCTTTATCCACATTGCATTTTATTGTCACTGCTTTTTTTTCCCTTGTTATTAATGTTTTCATTGCTGTGCAAGTCCCACTCCAGCATTGCACACAATCTCGGCTGACTCTTCAGTGTAGGGAGTCCTACATTTTTAAAAAACCACGTGTTTTGAAAATGAATAAGGGATTTAACCTTGCTGACCTGCCTAATGTTTAACCATCAGCAAGTGTTTAGGGAAAACAGTTTATCTGGTCTTTGCTGTGTGCAAATTGGTTGCATGTTTATGACGTTAAAACAGTGACATGTTACTTATTGGCTGTCAACTGCTTTGAGAAATCTGATGCTAGTGATTGCTCGACTTTCTGTTCTTTCAATATGCTAATGTAGCAGTTTCTCACTCTCACATTATCTCCGTTCTTTTTCTTTTTGCTCCCATCCAGAGGTGCTGAGACCAATTGTAGTAACCTCTCCCCCCAATCATCTTTGAAGACAGTGTGTAACCAGCTGAGCTACTGGGGAAATTGTGAGTACAAACTTTGAATAGGTTCATTGGAAAGGGCAGTTTTACTTCATCCATTCATATTCCATACTTTTGCTAAATGATCTCTTCAGCTTCTGAGAATAAAGCTCTAAAAAGTTAGTCTTAACGTTTGGAATGTAGCCCTGCTTTCCTTCCAGCCTGGTGAGGTTCTCCCATGTCAGTGGCTGTGCAGCTGGAATCTCCTCCTCCTCTCTAGTTAAATTATAAGCATGCAAAGTATTAATTCATTGATGAAATGGTGTGGATGCCAGTGGTTAAGCATAGCAAAAATTGCTCTGGTGGTGCCACACTGAATTGCAGGTTTCCCATTGAAGTTTTGTGAAACAGGTTCGACTTGAGGTGGCAGCAAATTTACTCTGATTGGGTGGGAGGGTGAAGCAGCTGGATTCTTCACAATGACTGCATATTAGAAAATACCACCCACTGATAGGGAATGAGAGCCAATTTTATTTTGACATGGGTAGGTGCTGAGATTCCAAAGAGTGACACTGTCAGCATTTTCTTTGAGAGAAAATTAACAGAATAGATTGGAAAAACACAGACGTGGGATCTAACTTAAACTGGTTAATGGGGAATGCAGGAAAATGGTGTCATGAAGCACATCATGAGAACTTTGGAACAGGTCTCGTTGAACTGAATGGTTTGTGCCTTTTTAGATTCTTTATAGGCATGTATGGATCTATACAGGAGTGACGATCTTCACTAATCAGTTTAATTGTTCAAGGCTCAAACTTTGCCCATGCTTCGTAAATGCTACAGTCTATTAATACTTATTCTCACCACACGCTTGACAATATCTGAAGTTACTGGACCTTTGCTTATTACAGATTCACTTTGTGTGGGTAAATTAAGAATGAAAACTTGCCCTTGGTTTTGTTTCAGTGCAAATTTTAATATTTTGTCAGCTAGTTGGAAATGAATTTGTTCTTGTTAAGTTGCTTATAGTTTAAATGCTTAGAACCCCTAAAGTGTGGAAGCACGCCATTCGGCTCATCAAGTCCACCCTCCAAAGAACAACCCAACCAGATCCACAACCCCCACCCTATCCCTGTAACCCTGCATTTACCATGACGCACCCACCTAGCCCGCACGTCCGTGGACATTCTAGGCAATTTAGCGCGGCCAACCCACCTGATCTGCACATCTTTGGACTCATAGAATCCCTACAGTGTGGAAACAGGACCTTCAGTCCAACAAGTCCACGCTGACTTTCAGAGCATCCCACCTAATCTACACATCCCTGGATGCTATGGGCAGTTTAGCGTGCCCAGTCCACCTAACCTGCACATCTTTGGACTCTGGAAAGAAACCGGAGTACCCAGAAGAAACCCAAGCAAACGCAGGGAGAATGTGCAAAATCCACATGGCTGCCCAAGCATGAAATCAAACTCTGGTCCTTGGCACTGAGCCAGCAATGCCTAATCACTGAGTCACATGCTGCTCTGTGTAATTCACTCAATTGCGCTGCACAGCGTAGTCTGCAGAAGAGAATGCAGTCTACTGATGGGAGAAGTGCAAAAGCTTGGTTGTGGTTAGTGTTTTCTTTTGCTGTTTCCTCTGTGGTATCCTTAAATGAGTACTTTCCATCTTCCTCTGTCTGGATAAGTGGCCACTTAAAAGTAAAACATACACTGTTGGAGAGAACATTACAACTGGTGTTTTATTGGAACAAGTCTCGGGTTCCCACTGCCTCCCTAGTGCAGATCCAAAACTGGTGTCAGTGTTGAGCTCAGCTATCCTGGCATTGCACATGTAGTTGATGGAGGTATTTGTCAGCTACTTGCTGATTAAATTTTAGACTTGAGTGGCAAGAGGGAGTGGGCTTTCTATTTTTTATCTTCCCCTCTGGGTAGTGCATTTTGGTGAACAGAATTGCTGACAGTGGGAAGTCATGGTGTGGATGAATCATGGGTCTATTTCAATGGCCAACCTTCAATCCTTTGTGTTTTAAAAAAAAAGTTGCTGACATTTTTGGCTTCTTTCCAATGTAGTCAGTAATCTGGCTGTAATAGAAACTTGTGTACACTACCAAGTTAGTTAGCCAGTTCTGCGTTTTGATTATGCTGTTATTAAATGAGGCAAAGAAAAGTCTATGGCTGTGTGCCAGGTTTAGAATTTTACACAGTGAACAGATTGCAGAGTATTTGCTCATGTCACCTCAGCTGTAGTTCTTGCTATTTTAAAAAGGGTTTCCAGGGCTGTCCCCAAACTTCGTGCCTCTGAAAATTCAAATGCATGCTTGCTGTCTGAAAAATCCTCTAAGATTACTTTTAACTCCACCTTCGCTGGGGAGCTGAAAATTTATTTTTTTCTTTTGTCAGTGATATTGGATTGTAGCTTACATATAATCCCTCTTTTTCTGCTTACCCCCTTTGCCCCAATTTCCAAGAACCCGGTCTGCATACTTTGCATCCAACTTTGTGGACTTATTCCAATCCACAGTGTTTTCACAAACTTAATAATTGGATGAGTTTTTATTGCCCACCTATGGTTGCCTATGAGCAGTCTTCTTTCAGTGTAAGAGACAGGCAGGCTAGATGAGACTTAACCACATTTAACCAAATCTGGAGTCACATTTAGGCCAGTTTGATTCAGAGCAGCAGATTCCTTCCATGAAAGATAATAACCAGTCAGATTTTATTTACACTAAATGGATCGAAACTTTTTATTCCAGTTTTACATAAGTAACTGAAGTGAAATTTGCTGGCTGCCTGGAGTTTTGAACTTGTTTTTCCAGACTGTTGGTCCAGGATTCTAGATTACTAAATTAGTGGTTACTAGATCAAGACAGCTGACTGTCATGTTGCTTGTCATCCTGTAGATGCTATAGTTGAAAACCTGGCTCTCAGCAAAATAGCAGACTGACGACTGAGTCCCTCTATCTTCAGGCTTGTGTTCCTGCACCAGCTATGTAACTATTTTAAGATGCTGTTTTTGCACTTAGGCAGCATTCAGCAGGGTTGATCTTGATTCCTGCATGTTTGGGCTTCTATTCGTTACTGAATATCATTGGTAGTCTCTGACTGGCAGAGATTCTTGGCTGCAAGTAATGTATAATAATATCTTTCAGAAAATTCAGTTTTTCCTTTTCAAACTTTTTAATCTTGCCTTCATGATGATAGTAATCTTTCTGAGTTTTTGGTATTTATTTGGAAGCCTCAAATGTCTGCTATTCTGCACTTTTTAATAGATTGAGTGCAAATGTTTCTACTTGGAGGGAAAAGCATAACCGGGGCCATCAATGTAAGGTGGTTATCAAGAAACATGAAGTTGAATTGGGCTTTCTTTACCCAGAGGGTGGTGAGAATATGGAACTTGCTTCCATGTCAAATGGCTGAGGCAGTTAGCATCACTGCATTTATAAAGAGGAAGCTAGACGAGCATGGGAGGGTGAAGGAAAGTGTGTGCTCCAATAGTGGGTTCGCATGAAGAAAGATAGAAGAACGCTTAGGTGGAATAGAACCAGTCACATGGGGTGACTAAATGTTATGTTCAGTGCTGTATATTTGATGTATGTGCAATAATAACTTTTAATTAGACAAGAGAGATTCTTGTTAGGATAATTGTTAACTTTGATCACCAGATTCCTAGTTCCCGCACCCCAAAAGTAAATGTCTAATGATCTGATATCTAATTGTGAACTTTGTCCCTTTTTCAGTGAAGTAAGCCAGAGTGTTTTGTAAACTATAAAGGGAATTACCTTCAGACCCATTCATCTGTTGTAATAGCCACTCGGAAGAACATATCTTGGGGAGTCTCCAACGCCGGTTGTAGGTTGGGGAATCTGACCTGTGGTTCAGGTAGGTGACATACTCCTGTTGAAATTTCATTTTGAGCATTGCATTGATGCACTAGTTTCAGCCCTGTTTGCCCTTGGGGCATTGTTTTCAATACTGCATATTTTAAAAACATCCTCTGTAGCTCCTTGAGCATAAATCTGTCTTCCACTACATCTGCATTTGGTTTCACTGTTTAATTTGGATAGGAATAAATGATTTCAGGCTGATAAGATATCCTGAGTGCAGTGCTGCAAGGATCGATGCTGAGGCCTCAACCCTTGATATATAAAATAATAATTTGGATGAAGTAATCAAAGGTATGGTGGCTAAATTTGCTGATGACACCAAGATGGATAGGAAAGTGAGTTAGGAAGACGTAAGGAAGGAACTGACAAAGGAATAAAAGCCAATTGAGTGGGCAAAAATCTGGCAAATGGAGAATAATATGGGAATATGTGAAATTATTCATTTTGGGAATTGTTAACTTTTTAAAATCTAAATGCTGAGACATTGCAAAGCTCTGAGATGCAATAAAGTGTGCATGAATCGCAGAAAGTTTATGTAAACAGAGAATAGAATAGTATGTTATGCTTTATTGCGAGGGGACGTGAATGCACAAGGAGGGAGATTACACTTCAGTTATATATGGCATTGGTGAGACCTCATTTGGAGTGCTATGTACAGTACTGACCTCCATATTTAAGGGAGGATGCTGCCAATGTTTAGCAGTTCCAGAAGAAGTTTACTCGATCAATACCTAGAATGAGCAGATGACCTATGGGGAAAAGACTAGACAGGCTAGGTGTGTATCCTCTGGAGCTTAGAAGACTCTGAGCTAATTTAGTTGTGACTTGTATGGTCCTGAGGGGCCTTGACTGGGTCACTGCTGATAAGATGTTTCCTCTTGTGGCAGAATCTAGATCTAGGAGTCATAATTTGAAAATACGAGGCCACCCATTTCAGAGACAAGCATTTTCTCTCTGAGGTTTGAGTATCTTTGGAATTCCCTTCCCCATATAGCAGTGGATGTAGAATCCTCCTATATTTTTAAGGCAGTGTCGGAAGATTCTTGATTACCATGAGGATGAAATATTGTTAGGGGTGTGTAGGGAAGTGAAGTTGAAGTTTAACACCAAATCTGCCATGATCCATTTGAATGTCGGAGCAGACTTTAACGGACATTGGACTACTCTGACCTTGTTTGTATTTCTATTAGAGCTGTATTCCTTCATTGGCCTCGTTTGCTTAAGATCCCTCTCTTTATTAGTTTTAAATTCTCTTTCCCCTCAACGATTTTGGCAATGACAACATTGTTGTCAAGAATATTTGTTTTGGCCTGTGTCATTTTATATTTGAATATTGTTGTGCTGAGCTCCAGTTCTGTTTGCGCACCTGCTTTGGTCTGCACTCTTTCTTATCATGAATTTTTATTTTATTGGTTCAGAATTATGCTCAACTAGTCAGCTTTTATTTCTGCTGGTGAAACATCGGTCAGGGAACTCACCTGTTTCTCTTAGGTCAGGATGTTTGATGTCCATGTGAATAGGCAGAAGATCACAGCTTCCTGAAATTGGGGTTAGGACCTCCAATGTGTTTGCAAATATCCAGGGCAGGAATGGCTGCCAAAGTGTTTAGACCAAATTATAACAACTGTGCTCTTCCTCTAACAGGTCGTGAGCTCTCAGGTCTCAGAGCGTTTGCACTAGGTTTCACCCTTTAAAATGGGGCCACAGCAAGAAAAACTTGGGGAAGGACTAACATAGGTAATTTGGAAATTTGTTTCAAATGCAGCACTTTTAACTGTGCCACAGCAGTCCCCCACTGCTGTACTACACTGCAAGGTGTTGAAAAATACGTTATGCCAAATTGAAGTTGAGGCGCTGAAGTGAAATTATTTCCACAGGCTTGGGAGATTGGGACTGGGAAGTTTTAAAAATTAGAGGTTCAAGTGTAAAATTGAGAGAAATTGACACAATTAACAGCAAATGGCATCAAATGCCAAACCAATTAATTTTAAATCAGAACTTGGTAGAATTTTTGTAAAAGATGTTTGGGTGGATGGAATTAAGTCATGGATCAAATGCAGCATGGCAGAACAGACGTGGGGCCAAAGGGCTTCTTTTTCTCGTCTTCCATTTGACCTTGGGTGAGAGCCTAAAAGAAGCCTTCTCTTTCTCCACTTCCCACCGATGACCTGATCGTTCATGTTACTGTTGTAATTGAGTCAGTGTTACGGCATGAAAATAGGTCATCAAGCACCTATCTATTCTAATTCCATGGCCCAGCACTGCCCCACTGCCTTGTATGCTTTGGTGTTTCAAGTGTTCATCTAAGTACTAAAATTATTCCTGCTTCCACCCCCTTTCAGGCAGAACATTGCAGATACCACACCACCCAGTTCCCCTTAAATCCTCTCTCAACTTCTAATGATATTGTTGTAATATAGGAAATCATGCACAGCCAATTTATGGACCGAAAGCTCCCTCAAGCAGCAGTACAGTAATTGAACAGAGTTTTGTGTTCATTGAAAGTTAATTGACAGGAGGAAAACCTCCATAATGATCCTGGGGTATTAACATGCCCATCCGTGAGGACCTGTACCATCTCCAGCTGAGTGTTAGATTGCGAACCACAATTAGGTGCAAATGTGGGTTGAATTTGTGAATTTCAAACTAGGTGCAACTACTGCCAACTGACCAAGATACCTGAAAAACTATTTCAGATGCCTTTATCTCCTCGGCTCTTGTCAACGTTTCAGACTCCAAACTTGTAACCAAGACTGTAAAAATGCAGTATTGAAGGAAGTGCTCCCTTGTCACAGTTCCTGTGTTTAAAATGAAACATTGTGTCAAGCTGTCACATTAGCCTCCACAAATCCAAGGCATTACCAGAAGTGCAGATTGTCCTAGTGTCCTAACTAACCATACTGAATGAAATGACCTAGCCATTAACCAAATTGCTGTTTGTGGAATATTGCTGTTGCAAAAGATAATTCATTGTGTCTGAACAAAATTTGCCATGTTTTCAGACCATAACTGAAACTTGCTACCTATTTAAAATGTGACTGGGCCTGCAAACAAGTGCTTTGATTTCTGTATTTTTTCAGCTTACCCTATTTGAGTAGCCATTTCGTAGCCTTGTGTTCATTTTGGAAGAGAAATGTTTTGCATATTTAAAGCTGAATGTGTAGATCATCCTTTTCCCCTTTATTGTTCATTCCTATCCTTCCAACAGAAATCTAATACTCTTGGTAACTTCAAGGGGGTGTGTCATTTAAAACATGTTGCTCTGAATTTCCTTGCTTAGTTGGGTGTCAAGAATGTCCTTTAAGATGCCATGACACTCTGCTGCACGTTAAACTTATTTGGAGGTGCAAGGGTGGACAAAGTCAAAAATCACATGACAACAGGCTTATTTGGATTCACAAGCTTTCAGAGCGCAGCCCTTTCGTCAGGTGCACTGAGAGCAGACAGGTGTGTTCCCTCCCAGTGGGGGAACACCTAAGTGGTCAAGGGCATTCAGCCTCCAATTTTGGGTAAATGTCTTCCAAGGCAGACTTCGAGATACACAACAGTGCAGAATCCCCAAGCAGAGACTGGTAGCCACGTTCCATCCTCACATAGACAGCTTCAGCTGTGATCTTGGGTTCATTTTCACGCTACAGGTGACACCTGTATCTGTAAAAAAAAAGTCTAAGATCTTCCTTATTGTCCTGTGTTGACAGCATAACCTTGGTAAATTCTTATGATCTTTCTACCTTTAATTAGTGTGTACAGTTTTGGATAATGTATTATGCGTGCACGCACACACTGACAGACATATTGGCTCTCCCCCATGCACGTTCATAAATCTATGGATGAATCATTTCACCCAAGATGTTTGTTTATTTGCAGGTATGTTCTGTTTTGTTCAAGAAACACAATTTGCATTCACAGGCAGTGTGGTATTTTGTAAATTCCCGCTTTTGGAATAAAACCCGCCTGATATCGGTTAAAACTCAGATTCTGGACAAGCCCTCTCACCAGCAATTCACTGTCTGATCTGAGATGTCAACTTTTGTACATTCCTATCTGTCTGTCTGAATTTTGGAAAGTTAGGCAGACACTGATGAAACCTTGAATTACCTCAGGGTAGTGACTTGAAACAGATTCAGGAATTTGCATCTTAATCAAGCAAAACTTGCATCGTCTTAAGAGATAACAAGGTATTAAGCTGGATGAACACAGGCCGAGCAGGAAAGCTGACGTTTCACGTCTAGACCCTACTTCAGAAATGGGGGAGGGGAAGGGGACCCTGAGCTAAATAGGGAGAGAGGGGGAGGCGGATAGAAGATGAATAAGGGAGAAGATAGTTGGAGAGGAGACAGATAGGTCAAAGAGGCAGGGGTGGTGCCAGTAAAGGTGAGTGCCATTGTGGAGTTGGGCGGCGGAATAGCTCAGTCCAGGGAGGACGGACGGGTCAAGGGGACAGGATGTGGCTGGTAGGTAGGAGATGGGGGTGGGGCTTGAGGTGGGAGGAAGGACAGGTTAGGGAGGCAGGGACAAGCTGGGATGTTTGGGGAACCACTTTGTGGAATACCCTCACTCGATTCGCAACAGACAACTGCACCTCCCAGTCGCGAGCCATTTCAACTCCCCCTCCCACTCCTCAGACAACGTGTCCATCCTGGGCCTCCTGCAGTGCCACAACAATGCCACCTGAAGGTTGCAGAAACAGCACCTCATATTTTGCTTGGGAACCCTGCAGCCCAATGGTATCAATGTGGACTTCACAAGCTTCAAAATCTCCCCTCCCTTGACCACATCCCAAAACCAGCCGAGCTTGTCCCTCCCTACCCTGTCCTTTCTCCCACCTACCCCTCCTCCCACCTACCCCTCCTCCCACCTACCCCTCCTCCCACCTACCCCTCCTCCCACCTACCCCTCCTCCCACCTACCCCTCCTCCCACCTACCCCTCCTCCCACCTACCCCTCCTCCCACCTCAAGCCCCACCCCCATCTCCTATCTACCAGCCTCATCCTACCCCCTTGACCTGTCCATCCTCCCTGAACTGACCTATCCCTTCCCTGCTAACTCCACGCCTACCCTCACCTATACTGGCTCCACCCCTGCCTCTTGAACCTGTCTGTCTCCTCTCCACCTATCTTCTCCTTTTATCCATCTTCTATCTGCCTCCCCCTTTCTCCCTATTTATGTCAGAATCCCCTTCCCATTCCCCATTTCTGAAGAAGGGTGTAGACCCGAAACGTCAGCTCCTCTGATGCTGCTTGTCCTGCTGTGTTCATCCGGCTCTTGACCTTTTTATCTCAGATTCTCCAGCTTCTGCTGTTCCTACTATTTCTTCTTTCTAACAGTTCTCCATGTTATATCCCACTTCTGCAATTTCTAGAATGCAGGACTGTATGAATGATTAAAGATTCAACAGGAGGCAGTCAACAGTTTTCGATTTGTTGACTCCACGCACACCAGTTGTATAATCCTTTGATCTCTCTGCCTCTAAACTGTCTGTCTGCTCCTCACTGCACCCAATGAAGGGGCTATGCTACAAAAGCCTGTGATTTCAAATAAACCTTTTGGACTATAACCTGGTGTCATATGATTTTTGACTTCATTTTAACCTGATACGCAGCTGGTAAATTTCTGGGTTTTTTTCTTGTGACCCATGAATCAGGTTTTCAAAAAGAAAAATTCTCTCCGCAGAAGTAGAGATTAAAAACCCAGAAATGTTTCCTTTTCTGGAGGTTTTTGTTGTATATATGTGATTGTGTCACTTCGTGCACTATTGTCGTTCCATATACATCTGGCATTCTCCTGGAGGCAGAAATGGTTAAGAGGCGATTTGTCAGAAGTGTTTAAAATTATGAAGGGCTTAGATTGACTAATTTGAGAAAAACTTTCTAATGGCTGATGAATTTTCACCCAGAGGCTGTTGCCAGAAGAACGGTGCAAGCTGAGGCAAGACACATTTGCAGAGTGACTGCATAGGGTTTAGAATGTACTATCTGTATTATGGAGAAGCGAAATGTTGCCAGTCCTTTTGGTTTGAATTTCTTTGACATCTTCCAAACCCATGATGACTACCACTTAGGGCCAGGACAGCCAGCTACCACCAGCAAACTCCCCTCCAGTTTGCATCCTGACTTGAAATTATGCCACCGATCGATTACAATCATTGGATCAATATCGAGAATCTCCCTCCCTAGCACTGCTGCATGCACCTACAGCATATGAACTGCAGTAATTCAAGAAGGGAGCTCACTACAGCATTCTCGAGGCTAATTGTGAGTGTGTGGTGATCTCCATGAATGAAATTTAGAAAAATTATTCATCAGGACAGATTAATGTAATGCTTTTTACCGCAGAGAAGAGAGTGCTGAATAGTTGTTTGTTTAAAATTTGTCATTTCTGTATTCATCCTAATGAGTGCAAGGCACGTATTTTCAACATCTTCCCCTCTCTTTTGCAATGCTCGTGTAATACTGAAGAATTACCTTTCAAAGAAGAACTAAATAAGTATTTGGAAGGTGAAAGGGTTGCTAGGATATCGCGCAAGGCGTGGCAAGTGAAAGACCTGATGTAGAGTCAACAGACTGGCTTCCTTCTATTTTGCTACGATCCCTAGACTGGATTTGCATCAAGACAAGAAACTAAGGCTGTGCAGTAGTGGTGATTATTTTTGGTGTATTTTTCAATGACCTAGGGTGTCTTCTCAATGGCCCCTGTGAGGGATGTAGGCTTTATAGTGCAGCAAAGCTGGATTTTAACAGACCTTTGGGGTTGAAGCTTGGGCAGCAGTGCCCTGGTGCAGTGAACACATTGACATTCTTTTGAAGGCTCAACATATAAATCAAAGGCTGATCCGGGTCTTGCGATAAATCATTTTCTTGGTAAAAGTTAGATTGACGTTGTTCCGCTGTGCACTGTTAAAGTCTCTGGAGCCGCAACAATTTGAGGCTAGTTGATTTAGTTTATTTCAATAGTGAAAATAACTAAGATGATGAGAATCTGCTGGTGAGCCCATTGTTGTATTATGAATAATTGTAGGTCATCTCATGGCTTGAATGCACGTGAATTCTTGAGAAGAAACTTAAAACTGTGGAGAGCAGAGAGAACCCAAGTGAGTAGCCATTTAAAATCAAATCTCACGTTTTCAAATCGGTTTTCTTAAAAAAAAAGAAATTTGCCTGAATACCTCTACCTGCCATGACCTCCATTTTCACTTTGTGGTAACCGCACATGCATTAAAATGCTGCTAAGTTGTCAATGTAGATGCCAGTGATACTGTATTCAGTGCCAACAATGCCACAACTTTGTTCTCTGGGAGATGCATATTTTTATGCATTCAACTTGCTATTCATCATTCTTTGAGCATCTAATTGCACTGTTGCATAAGTGCTCTGTATGAAAGGTATTCAGTTAATACATCAAAGTAGGCTATTAACCAAAAACTTCCAAATCAGGAGCATAACATACGTCTGCTTATTTTCTCACAGAAAAGTGATTTTCATTTAGCATGTTTTATTTTTCTGAACACAGTAGTGTGAACCAAGGGCTAGCTCTACATCGAGATTTAAAGACTTGTACCTAGGCCTTTAAAATCTAAAGGAGTACTGACTTGAGGTTGTTTGGGCTACACAAAGGATGTAAGTTCAGAACCTTGTTGGATTATATATGGAGTACTTCTGAAAGCTTTTATTGAGCTTACATAACACAAAAGGTAGATCACAAAAAATCCTGGATTATTAATTTTGCAGTTTTCTTTGAAAACCTCAAGCCTATTTTGCCAGTCAGTCAGCTTATGGTTGATCTGAATGCTTCATATTCTGACCTACTTCCTTAAAGCCATTGCTCATCAAGAATCTAACCACCTACCTTTTAAAAATTCAAGGTCTCTGCTTCCACGACCTTTTGAGGAAGAGAGTTTCAAACACGTATGACCCTCCAAGGAAAATGTTCTTCTCACACGTCTGAAACAAGTAATCCCTTATTTTTAAACAGTGACTCCAAATTCTAGATTCTCTCTCATGAGGAAGCATGCTTTCCACATTTGTCCAAAGCCACTCATAATGTATGCTTTCACCAAGTTGCCTTTTACCCTTCTAAACTCAATGGAAACGAGCCTAACATGTTCAGTGTTTATTCATAAGTCAGCCATCCATTCCAGGTATTCATTTAGCACGCATTTACAGTCTTCCTTAAATTAGGAGACCAGCATAGTACACTAATCTAAATGTCTTATCAGCATGGAAGGTTAGGTGTTTATTATTTGAGAAGGTGCTTGATGCAAGGTCAGCGCAGCATCGTTAGGATCAAGTGCAGCAAAATTATCCACTACATCTGTCTCGTTAGATCTGGGACAGTCAATTAGGATTGCAAAGTCCCTGTCCTCTGACACTAGTAGAGACTGTGGAATGAAGATCCCTGAGATGGGGCGATTCTGTGATCAACTCTGAGGCCTCTTAACATTGCACACATGCAGCTTTTTTAAACCTTGTCTTGGTCTGGTGGCATTGCCATTAAATAATCAGCACTCATGCCTGATTGCTGCCTCCAACAGAGCCAGAGAACTGATCTGAGGGAAATAACTACCACTGCCTGTTCTTCAAGCCCCTTGCCACCCTATCTCCCAATCCCAGGTTCTCTCAAAACTATTGTCCTGTACACTCAAATTCTCTCAATCTAATGCCCTGAGAACCACCGCAGCATCTGGTGAAATTTAGTTCTTAAGGCTGAAATTTAAAGCTTGCCTTTAAATCTAGTCATCACTATTTGTAAAAGCCATTCTCACCACCAGAAGCAATGTCACTAAATTTAATGGTAGAAGTTTGCTGGCCTTACCCTGTCTGGCCTCCGTGTGAATTCAGACCCACAACGTTATGGCTGAGTCTGAACTGCTCTCTGAAATGGTCTAACAAGCCATTTTTAAGGGGCAGTGACGAATGTTAGCCTTGTCAGCATTGGCCACATCGCATTAAAGAATTAAAATCCGAAAGTTGTTGGCAATGCGATGCAGGAAAGTAGCAATTTGAAGTCCTTCAGCTAGGGAAAAGAGTTGAAGCTTAAAGGACGACAAAAAAATCCAACCATGTATTAAGCATCACAAACTTCCCACCATTAAAGCTCTCCTCATTAAAGAGACCCCTTTAAAAGTTACCCTCTTGGGTGCAAGATAATGCAGGTGAAGTGAATTCCCAAGTGATATTGATTCAGCTGCTTTTTAAAAATGGACCTGAGGTTGTTGACTTCTAAATGGACCTCTAAACCATGTATGTTATTTTGTATTTTGGGATGTAATTTCCCTGTCTGTTACAAGAGAAAGATGTATTATCTGTTGTCTCTAACTTTGCTCCAAGCTTGTGAATTTTGTCCTCTTGCCCTCTAGCCTTGCAATCTCCATCCAAGTTAAATAGCTTGTTTACTGTAACCACCTCCATATTGGCTGTAATAATGCTGGCAATGGTGCTGCTATGTGCTGGGGCCCCACTTGCCTGGTTACTGAAATTCAAGTGGCATTAGATTCCAGTCTAGCATGGATCACTGCGCAGTCGTGTAGAAAATGGTGTGTGTGCAAATGTGACGTTATAAAGGAAGTTTAAATGAAGACTGTTGAGAAATGGTATTAGCCAGATTGTGTTGGCAACGATATTTGTAGAATTGTACAGCCTTTCCAACTGTTTTTGACTCATGACAAATGTCAATTTGAGATACATTAAACATGTCTGCTCACTATTGCTGTTCCCAATAACGCTGTTGCCCCCTTCTAAGGAAGTGATTTTACTGCTAAACTCTTTTGCCCATAAATGGTAAATCTCAGAGATTAAAACAAACTCCTGAGGGCAGCATTGATGCTAAGTCTTTTTGAAGTAAATTACAAAACAGTATGTGGTGTGCCAAGGGTCATTCTTAAATCAGAAAAATCACAAGCAGTCAGGACAGACTAAAGTCTTCCTCCTGTCTAAAAATGGGAGTAAGCTTTTTTAAAATATATTTTCTGTATATCTGGAATTGGATTGGCCAATATGCCCTGCCCTTTCTCTTACCTTCCCGCCACATCCTGATGCCGAGAGTACAGCTATTCTGGTTAAAACAACGTACGTGGTTTGAATTGGTGCAGTAAGCTCAAAGTCACAACATATCACAAAACTGTTTGTCGAGCAATGCTGACAGTTTGAATGGGGAGTGTCTTGGCAGGTTCAGTCTTGGAAAAGGCCAAGGACATCCTGTTCAATAACATGGCCATGGTGCCTACTAGGGAAGCTTTGTGTTGCAGCTGGCCGCCTTTGCTTCTGCCAGGTGGTACTTGTCTGTTTCTGAAGTTTTCTCTTCCCCCGCAGATAGAGTCAAATGCAGCTACAATGCCGTTGCACAGTTTTCCTTGACTGCCTGGCAAACTTCGTAAGACTCCCTTCAACATTCTTATCAAGACAACAGCTGGATATCATCAAATGCTTCATTTACAATTTCAATTCCCCCCAGTCCATTTGTTTAGAAATTTCCCTTATCTGAAATGGAAACCAGAGAGTTTCAAACATGTCTGCACTCAGTGCTCCGTACATAGATCTCAGCTGGTAATAGTTTTGTGTGGTGTTTGGCACTGGCCTAGCTGAAGTAAGGGCGATATTGGCCAAGGTCACTGCTTTTGGCTGTAACCCAGTGACCTGTGCAAATGTGCAGATCTTGGGTGCCTCTGGAGACACAATCACAAAGTATGATTGCTATAGTAAGGCACCAAAAGCCAGTGCTTCTGCCCCATAGAACTCTGACCATAAGACAGAATGCCAGGAGACCAGTCAAAAGGAATGGCAACAAAATAAGTTTTCTTTCCTCATCAGTTTCTGAACTGAAACCTGTCACTTAATTTTCTGCTATTACGTGGTGGTTTTTGCCATTCTGACACTAGGTAGAACAGCAAAGGAAAGCTCTCTGTGACATCCTGTTTGCATTTTTTAATGTGGAGAGTGAGTGTGACTGAGTCAGAAGGAATTGATGATTACAGGACCTGTCGTGAATACCTTCAGAATCTGATCAGTTCCTGAAGTGCAGAGAAGGGTATTCCAGGACTCTGCCACTGCTGTGTGCAGCTCAAGTTCTACTTCAGTTGCCTTCTGATCCTGGAACTGGTTTTTGCAACAACTGGTGGAAGTTAAGTTTAATGGAGAGAGTTGGCTGAAGATCCAGGCACACAGCACAGTAATTTTGGGATTATATGCTTATTCCTGTGATTTTGGAAGGCTCACTGACACTAACATGCACTAGATGCCTCTGGGTCAAATTTGTATATCATCTAACATCATTAAAACAGCTTCATTAATCATCTACCTCCTTGGTATTTGTTGGACCTTGCCAGAAGTAAATTCAGAAACAAGTCAACGCGGAAGATAGGAGCAGGTGGAGGCCATTCAGCCCTTGGAGCCCACTCTGTCATTCTTCATGATCGTTGCTGATTATCAAACTCAATAGCCCAATCCTGCTTTCTCCCCATAACTTTTGGTCCCAGTCACCCCAAGTGCTATATCTAGTCACCTCTTGAATACAGTCAATGTTTTGGCATCAACTACTTCCTGTGGTAATGAATTCTACAGGCTCACCACTCTTAGGGTGAAGAAATGCCCCTTCGTCTCCATGCTAAGTCGTCCACCTACAGAATACATTTCCTCACTTAACTGGCTGGCCTTAAAATGTGAGGTCCTCATATACCTTTTATATGTGGTACATATAAAAGCATGCCTTTCCTCCACACAATGGGGTGTACACAAATCTTGACTGTACAGTTAGTAAATTTGCTGATGACACAACATGTAGGAAGATACATTGAAATGACCTGCAAAGGACATAGATGGTTTGTGAATGGGCTAAGATTTGGCAGGTGAAATATAACGTGGGAAAATGTGATTTGGCAGGAATAATCAAGAAGCAGCATTTTATATAAATGGAGAATTCGTAAGCCTTTGAGCTACAGATGGATCAGCTGCCTTGGTATGTGAATCACAAAATTAATACGTAGATGTAGTAAGTTGGCATTTTGGATCTTGTCATTTGTTTCATGATGAATGAGATATACCAATAGGGATGTTTTACACCATTGAGCAGGGCATTGTTGATGCCATATCTGGAATTTTGCACTGTTTTAGCCCTTTTAAGAAAAGATGTAAATGCTGATGTCTGAGGTTCTGTATGAGAAAAGTTTAGACAGGCTGGGCCTATATCCTTTGGAGTTTAGGAGAATGGGACTTAATAGGGTGGAGGTTAAAAGGATGGTTGGTTGCTGTTGTGGGGAAGGATTGAACAAAAGGACACAATTTAACAATAATTCAGAGCAATTTTTTGAGATTCTCGAGTCTTTAGAACTTCTATGCCCAAAGATGGGCCATTGTTTATTGTATTCAAGGCAGAGATAGGTAGATACCTGATTAACAAGGGAGTCAGAGGTTATCAGGGCTGAATGCATGGTTGAGGTCACAGTCAAGTCACACCTGGTCTTACTGAATAGTGAATGAGTCTTGAGCACCTAGATGGCCCACTCTTGTTTCTAATTCATATGTTCAGAAGCCGATATATTACTTAGTATTGCAAAGAAAATGTTATTACATCTCCTTGCAGGCATTCTCCCGTTCCACCAGAAAGTTTTGACTTGATTTGGAATTTGGTGTAACTACTGTGTTGAAACTCTATTTGATTCAGCAGAGCAATCCCTGAGTTTGTTCACCTTGTGCAGGGGCTGCTGCAGGAAACTCCGATGGAGCTTGAATGGCTCCTGGGATCTTATCATTGTTCAGTTTTTCTGCTGAGACATAAGGAGAGTTCTGTATTTTTACTGAAAAATGTAGCCTGATATTTTGGGGGAAAAGAGAGAATAATGAAAACAAAGGATTGTTTAACTTGAAATTCCTGGTGAAAACCGAGGTTCATTTCTCTTAGCTAGTATCTAGTTTACAGTGCACAGAAAATTGATCGTAATCATTTCCCAAAAAGGTGTTTGTTTCCTAATGAGAAACCCTAAAACCTTTTTGATCCATTCTGCACACCAGATTAAGATATGCAATGTAGAGCTTTGTGTACTGCATGTGTAAGAATCCAGGCAAATTGTTTTCCTTCCTACACAGTTTCCTGTTCAGTTCTCTGATATGCCCCCTGAGAGAACAGTGTTGCTGCGAGGTGTGCGACCTTTTCTTTCCTGTGTGTGATGGGGGTGCATGTCAACTTGGCTTCATTAGATAGCTTTTTTGCTCTTGAGCATAAAGGTGGCCACTCAGCCCATGGAAGCTGTCTTACTACTTTGATCAGTTTAGTTAGTCCCATTGCTTTGCTTTTTTTCCTTCTTGCCCTGTAGTTCTGCAAATGTCTTCTCTCCCAGTGCTTATCCAGTTCACTTTTCAGAAGTTACTATTGATACAACTCATTGTAATTGAGAAAGTATTCTCTGGAAAATAACTCTCATTTGGATTTTTGTCGTCTCGTAGAATCCCTACAGTTTGGAATCAGGCCATTCGGCCTATCGAGTCCACTCCAACCCTCTGAAAAGCATCTCTCCTCGACCCACTCCCCAATCATGGCTGATGTTTGTTGCTCACAACCCCTTGACAGTGAAAGATATTCTGATCTCTGACCTAAGTGACTGACCCCTGATCCTGAGGAGTCCTGTGACCCATTGTTTTAGCTTCCTCAGTTTTTCCTGTTTTTAGACATACCTCATGTCCGTCCCCAGTACCATTCTATTACATCTGCTCTCCACCACCTCCAAGGCCTTGATTTCCTTCCTTAATCATGGTGCCTAGAATTGAAAGACAATGATGAGACCTAGTACAGAAGCTAAGCATGAATGCTTTATTGAGAGACACAGGAACCAGAGGTCCTTGCAGGCCCTTCTAATGAAACTTAAAATTGAGAAGAGTCAGGCTTGGTTAACAGCCCTGTATCAACAATCACTCGTATAAACATGTAAATTAACCAGCCATTAATCTTATTGCAGTTTACTTGCACCATGTGGTGTGAACACTTAACATTATCTAACAATGACCGCATTTTAAGTAGCAGTTTGTTGCAAATGAGTTGACTTGGCCTGTCTCAAGCTCAAGTGTGGTAGAGTTAGTCTCTGAGCCTTCAATATCAAAACATTGGTCATCTTGTTTTCTAGGAGAATATTTTTGGCACCAAGTGGTGATTTGTAAGTAATCCGGATTTAATATTGATTTGAAACCTTATCAGTAGCCACAGTGACTATTTAGAATGATCTCATTAGACAGGTTGATAAATATTCTGCTTGGAGTGCGTCAGAAGTTTCATTGGTAGGAGGAGAAGGGAGCAGTACTTTGGAATTCAAGACGTGGATCAGAGATCATGTTTCATCAAGTTTGTAAGAGCATTTAAAATGTATTGCTTTTAGAACCACAGCCTCCACCCACTGTGGTTCCTCGGACAATTGTTGCTCTCTGTGCACATCAATCCCTGCGCCACTTAGGCCTGTCTTTGGCTGAAGTCCCCACAAGCATCCTTTCTGGCACCAACAGTTGGAGTCAGTTCTCGGACACCCAAAATACCACCCTGAAGCTAATGAACATGAGGTGATAATTATAGTAAGCAGTGCTGCTTTGAGTACTAAGCTCCCCTTGAAATAGTCGTCGTGGTGTTACTGATCTGTACACGAGACAAGCTTCCACAATTTTGCCCTGAAAATTATTTACATTTTTAAGCTGCACCTAACTTAATCTGTCATTGGTAATGTGTGAGCTTCAACTCTGAGGTAGCACACTGTCATCTGAGACAGTCCAATCCCACAGACTTGGAACTTTCAATCTTATCATGCTCCAATGAGGGGTGCAATGCCATCACTTTGCATGAGACATTAAGCTCTCAGCCAAAGATTTTAAAAGATCCCCTCAAGCGACTGAATTCTCCTCCGTAACCTGACCGGTATTTGTGTTTCAGCTATTGCTATTAAAAGGTACATCTGGTGACATTACATTGCTTTTTGAGATTTTGCTGTGTGAACATTAGCTCCACTTTCCAATAACCAAGACTGCCCTTTTAAAATGATTCTTTGTAAAGCAGTTTTGGAGATTCTGAAAGTAGCTATACAAATCCAACTTCATAGGATAGAACCAAAATAATGTAAAGTGTGTAAACCATTTAAAGTAGGTAGGACTTTCAGGTAATGTTTGACCAGCATAATTGCCTGCTCCATATGTTATTATTTGGTTAAACCAGAATATAGATTAAAAGGAGGCAGAAAAGAGAGCTTTCCATAGTACTTGCCAAGACTCTAGTGCAGTTCAGATACGTTTCTTCCCACTATACAACCCTGCAAGCGAAACTTGGTGCAGTATGGCAGGCTGGTAACCTTGGAGTGTATTGCATGAATTAACTATTCCTTGTGTCCATTCTGTCGTGGCACAAAATTTATCTCCACTTTCTGGCTGTGTGACCTTGATATTAAATGGAAGATTAGTTCAAGGGTGAGCCCTTGTGATGAGGCTGTGAAATTTCACTAGATTTAATAGCTTTGCAACTTTAAGCACAATATTGCCTCAATATAAGTTGATTTTTGTTTATTACTGCTGTCAGAGTCTTTGTTGGTAAGTGGTAAATATTAATTTGTTTTTTTTTGCATCACTGCAGACCTCTGAAAAACTAGTGCACTGAGTCCATTTTCTGTTCAATATTAAATGGGTGAAAGTAGTAATATTTGGCAGTAAGCATTTTTGCACTGTGTGTTCAGTGTTTTGGTCTTTTTGGTATTATTCCATTTATTTTGGTGTTTGGGAGGAAGTTCTTTTGTTTCTGTCTGGGTGGGAGGAGAGAATAGTTCGCATCTATAATTGAACGTAGAAAGAATCTGTGCTGAAATGAGCAGTAACTTCTGTAAGCTGTCATCAATGATTGCAATTTAAAGAGCTTTGTGGTTTGTGAAACGAGTGGTTTTGAAATTGTTGACTTTTGAGTTGCGCTGCACTTAAAAGAATTTGATTCTTTCAGTTTGGTGGTGAGGGCAACTTCACAGGCTGTATCTAAACACAAACTGGGTGATCTATTTTAAGTCGCCCCCAATAACCATTTTACTGCGATAACAAAGTGTGAAGCTGGATGAACACAGCAGGCCAAGCAGCATCTCGGGAGCACAAAACCTTACATTTCGGGCCTAGACCTCTCTGATGAAGGGTCTAGACCCGAAACGTCAGCTTTTGTGCTCCCGAGATGCTGCTTAGCCTGCTGTGTTCATCCAGCTTCACACTTTGTTATCTTGGATTCTCCAGCATCTGCAGTTCCCATTATCACTAACCATTTTACTGCCTTTTGTCTCTTACAAGCTGACCTGACTGTGCTTGCAGTGGGAAGACAGTTATATCCACAGGTTTTGATGGCCCTCCAGTTCTTCAAACTGAAATTCACTGCTCTCTTTTGCTCATTGTTGTGAATCGTTTAAGAGGCGTATCCAATTGAACTCCTTGTGTACCTGCATGTTTCCTCCTTTCAGCTACATAGTGTGATGAATGGGAACCATTTCCCTTTTGGTAAATACTTTAACTTTCTGTTTCTGTTAAGTTGGCCACTCAGCCATGGACCAGAACAAGTGGTGAACATTTCATCCAGGCATTCCTCCACATTCTACCTCAAAACTTGCTTGAAGAGTGGCATTCAGAGATGCAAAGATTAAGTTGTTCGCCTGTTCCCTTAGGGCTTTGTGCACAATTGTCACTGCTGGTGAAATGGATTATTTCACTCCGCTACCTTTGACAGTGTTTTAGAGGAGTACCCAAATATTGTTTTTGAGTGTTTCCCTTCTTAGTTATTCCATTTCATTCACTATGACTTGATCCCACGTTGACATGCAGTTCTGTGGCTGCTCCTTATTCTTTGGCACTTAATCGAAATGACCTTAGAGCTGAGAGTGTTGCCGTTGAGCCAGGGTAACAGTGACGGCGTTTGGATTTGTAGAATCGGTTCTTTGCACATCCTGCCAATCTGGAGCATGATCCCAAGAACCGAGGAAGGTAACATCAGTTGGTAGTGTTGCTTGTGGCTCAGCTTATATATTTCATACTAGCTCCTCCCAGTGAAGTCTTGAAACTGGCATTTTGGCAGTGTTGTGGTCTTAACAGAGATTGACAGAAAAGAAGATGCAAACGATAAGTAGTTCTGGAGGAAAGTTTATTGCCATGCTTAACTTTTGTTCTTAATGTTGTAGAGCTGTTTGTCAGAAGACAAGGAAATGGCAGCAGAGACGCAGACGCTCAACTTTGGACCTGAATGGTAATGTATAACCATAACACTTTCCAAGAAAGGACATGTTTGTTGGAGATTTACATCATGCCCTCATCAGGACAGTCCATAAGAAATACTAAAGTAAAGAGGAAACAACATTTATACTATAAGAGTAAATGCTGATTGGTTGAGGAATTTGCAACTAATATTTAAACAAAGCTTGGCAGTTAACTGTCAAAATAATTATTGGTGCAGTCTCCATGAAGACACCTTTAGCGATCAAGTCCGCTTGTCATACAGTCTGCTGTTGTGAAGTGTAAATTACAACTACTTTCTGTGATAATTGAGTGTATAAGAAGTTTGTAGGGTACTGGGGACTTTGCTTTGTGCATCCAGATGCTGACTTCTACTGTGCCTTGGGCCTTTGTACCCTTCAGTTACAGTGGATTTCAACATCAGTGAAAATTAATAGCAGTCTTTTTTTTTATCAAACCACACTTGTTTGTAATTATACAAACTAATACAGTACAAAAAATGAAAATGCTAAGCTCACCCACATTAATGGATGCCTTGTTTGTTAATCAGTACACTTCCATCAGTCATTTTGCAGTCTGACCTCCTTGAGCCTGGCAGAAACATACACTCACAACCTTCTCTTTAAATACTTTAATGCCTACAAGTGCCACTGTGTTTGAATGTTTTTTTAATAGAGCCATGTTTGCATCCCAGAAAGAGGATTTATCTCTTACTAGGGTGGCTAGCAGTTGTATTTATTTTGCTGCATAGCTGATGAACATTTTAATGTTATTTCACCTCTGTACCCTTTTTAAAAATTTATCCATGTATACGTGCCCTAAAATTAGTTCTTCAATCTTGCTGTGGTGTTAAATAAATCCAAGTAAATGTTTCTTCAAACTTGCTTGTTTTGATTTATTTGTTTGTGGAACGTGGGCATTACTGCCTAGGCCGGCATGTATTGCTCTTCCTAGTTGCCGCCAAAAAGATGTGGACCTGATCTTCCTTATTTAGTGGCTGTAATCGTGGGAACACCTAGTGCTGTTAGAGAACAAATGCCAGGATTTTGACCCAGCAGCAGCAGTGAAAAGATAGTGAAATAACAAGGTGTAGAGCTGGATGAACACAGCAGGCCAAGCAACATTAGAGGAGCAGGAAAGCTAACGTTTCAGGTCTGGACCCTTCTCCAGAAATCCCACTGTCAATGAAAAGATAGTGATACCATTCCAAGTAGGAATAGTGAGAGGCTCAGGAACTTGCAAGTGGTGGTTTTTCCAAATGTCTGCTGCCCTCATTCTTCTCTGTCGCGAAAGATGCAAGTGAGTTGTTGCAGTGTTACCTTGTAGATGGTACACATAGCTGTTAGAACATAGAACAGTACAGCTAAGTACACGCCCTTCGGCCAACGATGTTGTGCTGACCTATTATCCTCCTAAGATCAATCTACATACCCTACATTTTACTGTCCTCCATGTGCCCATCCAAGAGTCGCTTAAAAGTCTGTAAAAGTATGTGACTCCACTACTACTGCCGGCAGCGCGCTCCACGTGCCCACCACAATGTGAAGAATCTACCTCTGACATCTCCCCTATCCGTTCCTTCATCCACCTTAAAATTGTAGCCCCTCATAATAGTCATTTCTGCCTTGGGAAAAAGTCTCTGACTCTCCACTCTATCCATGCCTCTCATCATCTTGTAAACCTCTATCATGTCACCTCTCATCCTTCTTCATTCCAATGAAAAAAGCTCTAGCTCTCTGAACCTTCCCTCAAAAGACATGCCCTCCAGTCCAGGCAGCATCTTGGTAAATCTCCTCTGCATCCTCTCTAAAGCTGCCACATCTTTCCAATAATGAGGTGACCAGAACTGAGCATAATATTCCAAGTGCAGTCTAACCAGAGTTTTATACAGCTGCAACATAACTTTAACTCAATTAAACTCAATTTCCCTGCCACTGAAAGCCAACATGCCATGCGCCTTCTTTACAACCCTATCAACTTGGGTCACAACTTTGAGGGATCTCTGGACGTGGATGCCAAGATCCCTCAGTTCCTCCACACTGCCGAGAATCCTGCCATTAACCCTGTATTCTGCATTCAAATTCACCCTTCCAAAATGCATCACTTCACTCTCTTCTGGGGAATTCCACCTGCCACTTCTTTGCTCAGCCCTACATCCTGTCAATGTCCCATTGCAAACTGCAGCAGCCCTCCACGCTGTCCCCAACTCTACCAACCTTCGTGCCATTGGCAAACTTACTAACCCACCCTTCCACTTCCTCAACCAAGTCATTTTTAAAGATGACAAAGAGCAAAGATCCCAGAACAGATCCCTGCAGAATGCCACTATCACCGAGCTGCAGGCTGAATACTTTCCATCTACTACCACCGTCTTCTGTTGTACAGCCAGTTTGTATCCAGACAGCCAAATTTCCCTGAATTTTATGCCTCCTTACTTTCTGGATGAGCCTACCATGCAGCACCTTATCGAATGCCTTGCTAAAATCCATGTACACCACATCCACTACTCCACCTTCATCGTGTTTCGTCATCTCCTCAAAGAATTCAATAAGGCTTGTGAGGCGTGACCTGCCCCCTTCAAAGCCTTCCTGACTATTTCTAAGCAAACTGTGCTTTTCCAAATAATCATAAATGCTGTCTCTCAGAATCCTGTCTAATAATTTGCCGACCACAGAAGTAAGACTAGCCAGTCTGTAATTTCCAGGATTATCCCTATTCCCTTTCTTGAACAAGGGAATGACGTTTTTTAGATTGGATTCCCTATAGTGTGGAAACAGGCCCTTTGGCCCAACAATTTGCCCCCTCCAATCTTCTGGTACTACTACAGTGGACAGTGAGGACGCAAAGATCATTGCCAAAGGGACAGCTGTTGCTGTATGTTGGTGATGAAGAGAGCAAAGTTTGAGTGGAATGTCAATCACACAGACTGCTTTGTCCTGAATAGTGTTAAGCTGCTTCAGTGTTGTTGGAACCGTGGTCATGCAGTCAACCATGAGAGTATTCCATTACACGCCTGACTTTTACCTTGAAAGGCGATTCCTTCCCAGAGTCCCCAGCTTATGGGCAGTTTTAAGATTTCTGCAGACAGTCACGTTTGATTTGTTTTATTACAGTCACGTGTACTGAGGTACAGTGAAAAGTGTTGTCTTACATACTTTGCAGACAGACTGTGCTGTACAGTTACATCAGTGTAACAGAACAGTGTTACAGTTGCCAGGAAGTGCAAACAGAGATCAATATTAACATTAAAGTCCATTCAGAAGTCTGATAACTGCAGGGATGAAGTTGTTCTTGAATCTGTTCATATGTGTATACAAATGTGTTAAATTGGCTGCTGCTTGCAAGAGGCACTTCCCTGTTATCTGCATACTTAGACAGCTTACCGGAAATATTGACCTTAACTCTGGTATCGTGTCAGACTTCCGTCCCTCTCCCTTTTGTATCATAAGTTGATGTGCTGTAATGGACGAGGGTGGAAGAAGGCCCATATGGAGCATAATCATCAGCATGGACCTGTTGGGGGCTGAATGGCCTGTTTTCTTTTTGGGTGATTTACACAATTCTGGTCTATGCAAGAATGTTAATAAACCCTTCTCCCTAACTGAGAGGCATTTTGTTGGTGGAAAGGCCAGCCAGGAGATTACTGCTGTTCAAGATACACTTAAATGACTGAATAAGGAGCTTTTCTGATGCAGTGATCTGTGCTACCAGTATTTAGCCATGAAAGAAAGAACTGTTAGTTCCAAAACCCAAAGGTAAAAGTGGATCTCACATATAAATAAGGAGATGAATACATCAAGATGTATTCATCTCCTTATTCACTAAAATCTCCCTACCGTTTGCAAAACGCAAGTTAAGCACCATTAAAATGGCAGCAGCATCAACAACACTCCGAGTTTCAGCACCTTCCAAGACTAAGCAATCCGCTTGACTAGCACTTTGTCCACCACAAATGCATGGGGCAGCTGTGTACCCTCTACAAGGTGCACTGCAGCAATTAACCAAGACTCCTTCAACAGTACAAACCTTCCAAAATGTGAACTTTACCATCTAAAAGGCCAGGGTACCAAATACATGGGAGCAACACCACCTCCAAGTTCCCCTCAAATCACTTACTATCCTATTTGGAACTATGTCATTGTCCCTCAATCATACCAGGTCAAAATCGTGGAATTTTCCAAAAACACAAGGATACACCTATATCGCATGATTTAAGATGACATCACACCGCCATTTCTTAAAGCCTGGTGGGAATAGGCAATAAATGCTGGCTTTAATCATGACACCCGCATAGCATGAACACAATTATAAAAGTACACTCGTCTTGAGGGAACAAGATTTGGGGCAACCCTTCTATCAGATGCTGACATACTTTTGTGTTGTCTGTCTTGAACTTTACATAAAATAATAAACTTTAACTCCTTCAAAAATAGTTCACTTGAGCGACTAAAATTTACCCCTTGGAATCTTTCAGCAAAGTGGGGATATTCAGTCAATTGTGACTGTGCCTTAACACAGTTCCTGGGCATTTTCCCTTATTGCTATGAGCCATTCTGCTTGACAGTAGGATTGGATTAGATTAGATTAGATTCCATACAGTGTGGAAGCAGGCCCTTCGGCCCAACAAGTCCACACCGCCCCTTGGAGCATCCCACCCAGACCCATTCCCCTATAACCCACACACCCCTGAACACTACGGGCAGTTTAGCATGGCCGTGTGTGGGTGCAATTCTAACGGCGCTCATCAGTACAAGGAGGAGAAATCTGAGCATCATTTAAATGCTGCTGTGGGAGAGAGGATCTAGCCCTGGACAAACTTGAGCAGAACTCTGCTTCCCAACTGATACAGGCCAAATTGGTATGGTTAAGAAGTGTAGGGTACTGTATAAATATATTTAGATTCACTACATTATCATTCAGTCATTTTTTATTAGCTGTGTGTGCTGGTGACTGATGTATCCTAGCACGCTTTATTGCACCACACCCCTGGCTCTAGGAAGGACTCTGGTTTAATCCCTATCGATAATTTCGGAATTTTAAACTGATCTTATTGGATGACCCTGGAATGAATTGTATTCTGTTGTTACAGGCTTCGTGCATTGTCCAGTGGTGGAAGTATTGCATCCCCACCTCCTTCACCTGCATTGCCAAAATACAAACTAGCAGATTATCGATATGGAAGAGAGGAAATGCTAGCACTTTATATGAAAGATAACAAGGTACTTTTAATAAGCATAATTGGTTGCATTTTCCCTTGTATACTGCCTGTACTCTTCTGTAACTTTCCAACATTTGTCAGTTCAGGAATGTTTCTGATGTGTAAAGTACAAGCCAAATTGTGTCTGGCCATGATGTGCTGAGTTTTTTTTTCAACAGTCTCTTGTGCGCTGATTATTTTGTGTGAAAATTCTTTGCCATTCGTAGTGACCTAGCATTGTCTGGAAGAAGTAACAGCAATGTAGTCAGATAAGGAAAGAAAATGATTTCTGGGCATGTGCAGCAGCATAAAATTTAGGGGAGCTGTCTGGAAGCAGTCATGAGAAACGATGGTACCACTGTCTGATTATCCTAGGATCAGCACCTCCCTATTTATTTTTGGATGTGACTTTCACTTTGTCTTTTTTTGAAATGAAAAATCTCGTTGGCAGAGACTCTGTTCCACCTTGTGAACAAAAAGACTACTCTTTGACCTTTGAATTTGAAACTAGTTGCCCACCAGTACTTGAGTTTGGATGTTGGATGTTTTAATTGCCAGAGTGGGCATGTCTGGATGTGAGCATTCAAGACCATTATCCAGGTCTTTTTGCAACTGAATGCAAGAAAATGATGGTGTAAATTGATTGAACTGAAGCAGGACCTTGTGAATTTGAGTTAGTGAACAAAGGTGGAAACTCGGATGAACACAGCCAGCCAAGCAGTGTCAGAGGAGCAGGAACGCTGACGTTTTGGGCCTAGACCCGTCAGACATCAGTTACTGTTTTCTGTCTCCCTCTTCTATTTTTTTCCCACCCCCCTATTGCCCGAAGCCACACAAAAAAAATTAGCAATTACTTACCAGACCTCTTCATTTGCTGCCTTGTTTAGAATATAAGAAATAAGAGCCGAGTAGGCAACTCAGTCCTTCAAGGCTGCATTCGTTAAGATTGCGGTTGATCTGGTTGTGACCTAAAATCCATTTCCCTGTCTGTCTTGCTATTATCTCCCACCCACTTAACTTCTAACTCCCTGGTAGTTTGAGGCTGTTTGACAAGTCTTTGAATATATTCTGCAACCCAGTGTCCAGATTTCCAAATGCTAATCACCCCATAAGAAATGCCATCCTCTGCTCTGCCTGTAAAGGGAGACCCCTTGTTTGAAGCGGTGTCCAGTCTGTAGACTCATCCAGAGAGAAAATTTGCTCTCACTGCTTATCCCATCAAACCCCCTTAGAATCTTGAAAAATTGGTTTGCTGTCCTGCTTTCAGTAAGTAATTGAGAATATTAACACATCAGTGGTGCATGGGGCATTGCAAAACCTTCTAGCGCTGGATGCATAACCAACAGCTCTGAGTTAAGTCACCAAAGAAACCCAGTGCACATGCTGAGACTTGTTTCTGGTTTTATTTTGTAAGGTTCCCGAAGAGTTGTCGGACAAAGAATTTCTGGCTGTCTTACAAGATGAGCCACTTCTGCCTTTAGCACTTGTACCTCTTACAGAGGAAGAGCAGGTGGGTTGAGTTAATGTGTTTTGTTTAAAACCTACAAATACTGCTGGGTGCAGTGCGTAAACATTAGTTTTTCTTTGAACTGAGCAGTACTGTGCCAACTAGACTCGTTCAAGGTCTCATACTGTTGTGGACTCAAACTAGGACACTGCTGATAAACTTCAACTCAAAATATAGCTGTGGCCATGAGAGTAAATATTTCAGTTGCTTCCCCTCGTCCCCACGTAGACTGCAGGGAAGATGAATCAACTTTACATTGATACCGTGCATTCATTCCTGCATTAATGCCTGAATATCTGCTGCATTACAACTTTATATCTTATCCTCTTGGACCTGCCTGCCTAAATTCAGCACTTGGCTTAATTATGCATTAAAAGTTGAAATATCTAGATTGGTAGTTGCTATCTGGGTCTTTGCGAGAAACTAGTCTCACTTTAGTTACAGTGCATCTCAGGAAGAAGGGAATTAAGTTGTCCAGCCTCAAATTGCCTTTAGTATTGCTGTCAGAAATCCAAGCATTGGCTGCAGCAGAGCAGTACACCCATTATATAAAGCAGGTAGGATAATGTGACCAAAATGAATTGATGCTCATGCTGCCCTTTTGGGTCATTGCATACTTCATATTGTGTTCAATTCAGTCTTTTTTACTGTAGGAGATATAGCTGCTGAAATGTGGAGTGAATTTGGATATCTTAACATGCAACTGTTTATTATGACAACAACAATCTGTATTTGTGTAGCCACTTCAGAATAGAGCATCCCAAGGTCCTTTGTAGGGACAAGATTTTACTGTCTCACAAAGGGGGATATTATGGATCGAGAGAGGGGGGCTTTAAATAACACCTTAAAGACGAAGAGCAGTGGTGTGTTTTTATAGAGCAGGAATTCCAGATCTTAGGACCCAAGCAGCTGTGGTCTCTCAAATTGGAATGATTAAAGTCCGGGCATGCAGAAGGCTAGAATTAGAGTACAGCGGAGACCTTGCGTTAGTGAGTTCATGGAGGTTACACAGATCGGATGGAGTGAGGGAAGATGACTACTGGAGGATAGCAAATGTGGTTCCCCTATTCAAGAAGGGGAGTAGAGACAACCCTGGTAATTATAGACCAGTGAGCCTTACCTCAGGTTGTTGGTAAAGTGTTGGAAAAGGTTATAAGGGATAGGATTTATGATCATCTAGAAAAGAATAAATTGATTAGGGATAGTCAGCACGGTTTTGTGAAGGGTAGGTCGTGCCTCACAAACCTTATTGAGCTCTTTGAGAAGGTGACCAAACAGTTAGATGAGAGTAAACCGGTTGATGTGGTGTATATGGATTTCAGCAAGGCGTTTGATAAGGTTCCCCACAGTAGGCTATTGTACAAAATGCAGAGGAATGGGATTATGGGAGATATAGCAGTTTGGATCGGAAATTGGCTTGCTGAAAGAAGACAGAGGGTGGTAGTTGATGGGAAATGTTCATCCTGGAGACCAGTTACTAGGGGTGTACCGCAAGGGTCGGTGTTGGGTCCACTGCTGTTTGTCATTTATAAAAATGACCTGGATGAGGGCGTAGAAGGATGAGTTAGTAAATTTGCAGATGACACTAAGATAGGTGGAGTTGTGGATAGTGACGAAGGATGCTGTAGATTGCAGAGAAACATGGATAAGCTGCAGAGCTGGGCTGAGAGGTGGCAAATGGAGTTTAATGCAGACAAGTGTGAGGTGATGCACTTTGGTAGGAGTAACCGGAAGGCAAAGTACTGGGCTAATGGTAAGATTCTTAGTAGTATAGGTGAGCAGAGAGATCTCGGTGTCCATGTACACAGATCCTTGAAAGTTGCCACCCAGGTTGACAGGGCTGTTCAGAAGGTATACAGTGTTGTAGCCTTTATTAATAGAGGGATCGAGTTCCGGAACCAAGAGGTTAAGCTGCAGCTGTACAAAACTCTGGTGCAGCCACGCTTGGAGTATTGCATACAATTCTGGTCACCGCATTATAAGAAGGATGTGGAAGCTTTGGAAAGGCTGCAGAGGAGATTTACTAGGATGGTGCCTGGTATGGAGGGAAGGTCTTACGAGGAAATGCTGAGGGACTTGAGGCCGTTTTTGTTAAAGAGAAGGAGGTTGAGAGGTGACTTAATTGAAACATGTAAAATAATCAGAGGGTTAGATAGGGTGGTAGGGAGAGCCTTTTTCCCAGGATGGTGCCGGCGAGCACAAGGGGGCATAGCTTTAAATTGAGGGGTGAAAGATCTAGGACAGATGTCAGAGGTAGTTTCTTTACTCAGAGAGTAGTAAGGGAATGGAACGCTTTTCCTGCAATGGTAGTAGATTTGCCAACTTTAGGTACATTTAAGTCGTCATTAGACAAGCATATGGACGTACGTGGAATAGTGTACGTTAGATGGGCTTCAGATCGGTATGACAGGTCGGCACAACATCGAGGGCGGAAGGGCCTGTACTGTACTGTAATGTTCTGTGTTCTATACTTTGGATCAAGAAAAGCCTAAATTCTAACTGGTGTGGGTTGGTTGGATTGAATGGAACTTTCAATGAGTGAGACCCAGTTGGAGGAGTTTTGGGCGGTCGCCAGTTTATGGAGGGTGGAATATACGAGGCCACCCTGTATACATTCTATCACTGCGATTTTTTTTTCTTGTCCCTCAATGACCATAGTGGCTGATCTTGTGGGTTTTAAATACCGTTGCTAATTCAAAGCAATTGCTGCTGAATTGTAGGTTATTGCAACTTGACGTATTCAGAATTAAAAATATTATCTAAGCAGCTTCATCTCGGGTCAGAAAAAAGTGGATAGGTTTTAGAATCGTACAGGGAGAATTTTTTATGCAATTGACTTGTCAAGGCAGTTGGGCAAGAAAATAGGTCTTTTGCACAGATTTAAATGTGACATTTGTACCAAATAAGCTTCTGTGACTCATGGTCTTTATGAAAATGTGTCAGTCTTAACAGCCTTGACATTGTTGCAAGGTAGGGAGATCTATGTTTTTTTTATGGAATTACCTTAAACTGAAAGCCCTGCCTTTTTGTTTCTGCATAGAGAAATTTTTCTATGTCCGTGAACAGCTCTGCAGTGATGAGGTTGATGGGGCGGGGAGGAGGAGCCCCATCAGCAGGGGTTGTCAGAGGCCGAGGCAGTACAAGAGGCCGAGGTAAGAAACCAGAACTGCAGCATGTGCAAGCTGTGATCTGCCAGGGAACCAGCACGATTGCAAGAATAGGCCATGTGGCAGCTTGAACCTGCTCAACCTGACATCAAAATCACAGTTGACTTACCCAAATCCAGTTTACTGTCCCATCTCCATCGACCCCTATTTGCCCAAGTGGCAGTGCATTTTTTTAAATTAGATGCTGCCTGGCTGTTTCATTTATCATGTTACTGTGCCACTCGGACCACAAGATGACACTGGTATGCAGATTAACTGTGTTACCTTGGAAAGAAAATCTGACTGGCTGAACTGAAGTCCAGTATGCCACCTGGCTGTGACCCACCTCTGTCCAATTTCTGTTCCACTCTGTCCAACCTCTGTACCATACGTAACAAAAAAAACCAACAGCTTTGTGCATCTCTGATCACCTGCATATTCAGCATTTGCATTTAATTGTACAGTAAAGACAAGTCTTCGCCTGATAAAATATCCCTTAAGGTACTAGCTTAAGGTGTCCACTTAGTCTTGTTGTAATATCTTGCTGTAAAATCTTACTCCACGTACATGAGTGTGTATATTCTCTCCGCATGGTTATGACATCTCATTTGGTGGCCAGATCATCTAATTTGATTCTCTTTTAGAAAAGGAGAATCAAATTAGATGATTTGGCCACCAAATGAGATGTCATAACCATGTGGAGAGAAAACGTTTTAGAAAGTTTTGAGTAAGGGCACGTAATCTCAAGAGAAAGCTGTCAATAATCAATTCCATCTATACTTTCATATGACATTCCAATTAGTATCTAAGGCAAGTTATCCCAGTCAGTTTGTCATTCTCATAATGTTATCTCTGTATTCTATGTGGTCCTTCCCATTAATTACAGTTCTGTCTGACTCATGGGTTCTGGAGAAACCATGTTTTCATAATATCTTTAAAACAAAGATCAATTATTGCTGTATGGTTCCAGACTTTGCCAAACTTATTTGTTCTTTTGTTACAAAAAAGTAATTCTTTTCAAAAGTAATCTGTTAGATCACAGTTGTCATTTTTTTGCTTTTAATATTATCTCAAATTCGGACGTGAGAGACACAGGCTCACAAACTATGGAAAGTCTCTTACCTACATCTACCCTGCCTGTCCGTTTCAGTAGTTTAAGTATCAATGAATTCACTTCCGATTCTTTGAAGCTCTAGAGGATAAAGCCCAATTAAGCCATACTGTCAATAGGGCCTTCTATCATCTCGGGCACAAGACTGGTGATACTTCCTTGCACTGCCTCTGTGGCAATAATATCATTCCTGACCTAATGAGACCAAAACTGTCATTTTTGGACACCTCTGGTCAGAATCAGGAAATTATTTTGTAGCGCATTTTGTTATTTCCCTTGTCTGTCAACCCCACAGGTCGAGGAAGAGGTGAAAGTGGTTACTACCAAAGAAGTTTTGAAGATGGTGAAGGGGGGTTTGGCCGTGGAGCGCGTGAAATGCTGCGAAGTCAAAGCTGGGAAGAAAGGTATGTTGCAGCAGGTGTTATTTGCAATTTGACAGGAGCCTGGGGAGGTTGAAGATGGCTAACAGGTTTTTAATGAAGTTGGGGGATGGTCCTCCATTCTTGTGTTCTGAACCATTCAAGTTGAAAAGTTGCTGTGAATGCTGCTGAAAATTCTGCATTTAAAGCCATATTTATCCTGGTATTGGACTAGAATCTTTCCTGCAGGACCTGGATACGGCAGTAATGATATGCCCTTCTTCGATCCATGTATAGATGTGTGGAAGTTGAATGGCTCAATTTGCATCAACATTTTGAATCCACACTGCAGTGTTGTGTAGTTTGTACATCAGCTGCATTATGAGATAATGCTTGCATGGCAGCTGCTGAACATGCTTAATGTCAGGAGATATGAATAATATTAGGAGAAAGAATCTGATGCTATGAACTTTCTCACTGTTGTGATGTAAGTATACCTTGCCTTTAAGAGAATTCACGTTTAAGTGCTCCATGTCCTGTGTTTGTAGTGTTGCGGTTCTGCCTGGCAGTTTGTCTGCTGAGGGTTTGTAACTTGTATATGCAGTCGTGACTGTCTTTGTGCTTTTCTGTTTTAAATAAACTAACCCACAGAATTAATCAAATCCTGAGGGACATTTTAATTGTTACAATATTATCACAAATGCGACAACTTTTATTCAGAGGCACTGGATGACGTCTTGAAATTCTAAATGGTGAGGTCGGAATTGGTTCAGGCACAAAATGAAATAACTGCACAGAGCTCAAATCCATTAATCCTGTTGTTGCCTCACTGGTTTCTAGAAAAGCATATGTTTCTTGCATTTTCTGATTTCCTTCCCTTAAATATCTGACTCTGGCATTTGTATGGTTCGCTGGTCTCAGCAGTCCTTCAGCACTCCACTTATTGGCCATTCTTAAGGCAAGAGCCTAATTATATGGCTTTGGCCAGCTTTCGGACCTCTGGCTGTAAGCTGTCTGTTTTACGGTAGATGGATGCTTAAAAGTAGAGGCTTTAGTGGGTGATTCTTCCCTGTCCACCTAGCAAGCAACAAAGACACTAATAGTGATTGCCCAGCCTGTTGAGATGACTGAGATCAGCTAATCAGCCATGATCGGCCATGGATAGGTAAACAGCTAATTCGAGGAGCCTCCACAGACATCCCTATTAACGATGATAAAAGGAACCCCGTGCATTAGTCTGTTTAAAAAAAAAACTGATGCACTTGAAGCCATCTTCTGCCACACTTGCTGCATGGGCAATCTATTTTGATTGAGATTCCCACCATCATAGGTGTTGGTCGTCAGCTGATTTGATTCACTACTTGATATCAAGAAATCTGGTACAGTACATTGGAAGACGAAACACAGGCTGGGTGACTGCTTTGTAGAGCATCTGTGCTCTGTCTGTAGACGTGACCCCAAGCTTTCACCTGCCTGCCACTTCAACACGCCATGTTACCATGCTAACACTTCCATTGTAAACCTAGTGCAGTGTTCCATTTAGCCTCAGTGCAGACTCAGCAGAAAATGAGATGTTGTTCTACAACCTCCAGGACTCTATATCATGTTCAATAACTTTAGAATCTGATTGCATCTTTCCACGTTATTTAAACCCCTACCTCACGCCCAGTCATAAAGGGGTTACTATTAGCAAAGTCATCTGTTCCTGCATACTGCCAGGCCCATTATCAAATTCCACAGGTTGCATCTAGCACAGCTAACCTATTTTCCCTGCTCTTAGCTGTTCCTATCACTTATTCAGCTTTTCTTTTGTCCTAGGTGCTAACAATTCTGATGAAGTCACTGAACTTAAAATGTTAATTCTGCTTTCTTCTCTCACATGCTGCTAGAACTGCTGAGTTTCCCCAGCAATTTGATTTTCAGATCTGCAGCATCCACAATTCTTTGTTTTATTTTAACATACCTTCAGGCTCCATTATTTACTTTACAGGATTGCAAAACAATCTAAAATAAGCAAATCCATTAGCAGTGCTAAAAATAATTACTGTTAAGCCAGTACTTTGAAAGAAATTACCCTGCCTGCAGAAATAGTTAAAAGTTAATCATTAACTTCAGACATAGAAAATCCACCAGTTACTAACTCCAAATAAAACAGAAACCCAAACTCTTAACAAATAACGTTCAAAGTTGTCCATATAAATTGAAGGGCAGCACAGTGGCTCAGTGGTTAGCACTTCTGCCACACAGTGCCAGGGACCAAGCAAGGTTCCATTCCACCCTTGGGCAACTGTGTGGAGTTTGCGCATTATCCGTGTCTGCATGGGTTTCCTTCGGGTGCTCCGGTTTTCTCCCACAGTCCAAAGATTTGCAGGCTAGGTGGATCGGCCATGCTGAATTGCCCACAGTGTTAAGGGATGTGTAGATTATGTGGTTTATAGGAGGTTGGGTCTGGGTGGGATGCCTGAGGGTCAGCATGGACTTGTGGGGCCGAATGGCCTATTCCCACACTGTAGGGATTCTGTGGGAAGTCCCATAGCTCTCGCCGCAGTATGTGGTAGTTCCATACTTTAGTACGGCTAGCTGAGAGCGCGAGTATGGCAGGCAATGCTAACCAATCATAAAGCAATTTTTTTTGTTGTTAGTAATTCTCTGTTTTCCAACTCCAAAATTTTTGTATCCACAGAGGTGACAGAAGATTTGAAAAACCTGGACGGAGAGATGGAGGTATGTTTGAACTATTGAGAAAATGAGTTTCATTTTGCATCCTTTCTGAGACAACATTTTTACAAGTTGATAAGAAATTTTATGTACTATTGGGGAAACATTTTTTCTGAATTAATCCAAATAGATCAATATGTCTAATTTTTAATGTCTTCTGTATGTAATGGTTCTTGTAATTTCAGTGTTAAAGATAATTGCAGATCTTTTGGCTGAGCGCGTTAGAACATTGGCTAAGCAAGTTAGAAGTCTCGTTGGGCTAGTTAGAAGTCCCATTGGCCATTCTTAAGACAGGAGCCAAATTGAGGTTTTGGCTAGCTATAGATCCTCAGCTGACAGCTTGCCAGTAGATGGATGCTCAAAAGCAGCAGAGGTTTTAGAGAGTGATTCTTCCGTGTCCACCTCACAGGCAACAAAGACATTAACAGTGATTGCCCAGCTTGTTGTGATAATTGATCAGCTGATCGGCCATGGATAGGTAAACAATTCATTGGAGGACCCTGCACAGACATCCCTATTAACGATGATAAAAGGAGCCCCGTGCATTAGTCTGTTAAAAAAAACTGATACATTTGTAGTCATCCTCCACTGCATGTGCTGAGTGGGCAATCCATTTTGATTGAGATTCCCACCATCACAAGTGCCAGTTGTCAGCTGATGTGATTCGCTACTTGATATCAAATCTGGTACAGTATGTTGGAAGACGAAACGCAGGCTGGGTGACTGCTTTGTAAGACACCTGTGCTCTGATGGTAGAAATTTCCCAAGCTTCCACCTGCCTGTTACTTCAACAAATTGGATTAAAAGTCTGACTTTATCTTCTTTCCCTCCCCACCCCCCCAACATTTCTTCTTCTTTTCTTCGTCCTCCTCTTCCTTCCTTTTCTCCTCCTCTTTCCTTTAAGTACGGGTAGGGTTTGAGGAAGTAGCTCCCACATCACGCAAGCAGGATTTTGCACGTTCTGACAGTGAGAATTGGCGAGCCATTCGAGAAGAACAAAATGGTGAAGAGGAAGACGGAGGCTGGAGGACAGCCGGAGCAAGAAGAGAAGGCGAAAGGTGGCGGCCCCCGAGTCCAGGTACACCAGAAGGCCTGTTTCCAACTTGTACCAAATGTTTTTCCAAGTACCTTTCGCAGTGATTGATGTAGCAATAGTAGGGAAATTTATAGCAGGATTCACAGTCGAATTAAGGACTAGGATGGGCAGAGAGCAGTAATTATACGTCATAACCTTAAGGTAAGGAATAGTAAAAACACCTGGCCATTAAATTTCTTAATGACAATCATTAGGAAATGTACACATAGGTACTAAACTGACATAGCTGAAACATACTTTGAAATAATGGAGGGGTGGGTGGGGGTGGGGGGGGGGGGTGCGGTGCAGGGCAATGATCTCTGTCACCAGAGGTTTTAAAAGGAATTGTGAATGACAAAGACTTTTCTGGAGGATTTGAAAGTGATTAAAACTATTAACAGTAAACTGAAGTCATTCAAAGTGCATTTGTTTGAAGCACAGTATTAACAATTATGAATACAAATTCAAGAATGTAAAAGAGTTGGTTAAACTGCTTTCAATTCAATAATAACTGGAAAGTAAAGACAATAGGAAACCTAAGTACAGTAGCAATGAAGGAAAAGCAGCGAAGGTTTGAAGTCACCGACTTTTCTGTACGGGCAATTATGGTCACAAAGATGTGGAAATGGCTGATATGTTAAATGCATCAGCAGGTCAGGTCTAGGCCGGAAACGTCAGCTTTTGTGCTCCTGAGATGCTGCTTGGCCTGCTGTGTTCATCCAGCTCCACACTTTGCAGATACTGGAAAATCCAAGATAACAGTCTTCATTATCTATGTTAAATGTATCCTTTGGTAAAATTGGGGCAGTAACAGCATAATAAAGCCATCTGTCTCTACAGAATTGGTGCTTCAGGTTTAAATAACCTTGGAGTGAATTAAAAGTATATGAATGAAGAACAGACACCGAAGTTCTTGAGGCAATTAAGTATTCAGCATCTGTAACAAGTACTGGGGGCTGACAAAGGATTTCACTGAAAATTGTTGGAATGTAGACCAGGTGATAAAGTCAGTTGCCCAGAACTGATTTGCATAGCATTGAAAGTTTGTGGCTTTGTGAAAGGAGGCCATACCTGAATGAAGAGCATATTTGATTATGTAGTCAATGGCATGACCACCAGCAAGAAAGTAAGCATATCTAACTTGAGATTTAGTCAGGTCTTTTGATTTTGGTGCCCTATGGAACCAAGAAGGATTGAGTCGGGATTGAATGATAGGAAACAAAGGTCCCTGTAAACTTGCAGATTTTAAGTTTTTGATTAAACGGAGAGTATAGCCAACAATGGGAAGGAAAACAGAAGCTTGTTGTGGCCCCTAAGGCTGTGGCAGTGAACTGCAGTCTTGTGCTGCTACAGTCCATGATGCTGTAGGGAGGGAGTTCCAGAGTTCTGACCCAGCAACAGTAAAGAAACCATTGAATTTAGTTCCAAATCACGGTAGTGTCAGACATCCAAGGTGAACTTACTGGCAGTAGAAGTCACAGGTTGGAAGGTGCAGCCAAAGAAAGTTGATGTGATGAGTAAAGTGCCCTCTGCCTTTTGGCTGGGTGCCTAGAGGAAATTAGTTTGGACCTTCTCCATTAGCTCTATCATTAATCATCAGATGGTTTGAAATTTGACTTTGAAGTGTTATCTCAGGTAATGGATAGGAAAGGTTTGAAGGCATATGGGCCAAATACAGGTAAATGGGACTGAATTAGTTGGGCTAAAGGGTCTATTTCCATGCTGGATAAATCTATGTCTCTAATCAGCGGGTGGTTGTGTGCAGTAGAAGTTTATGTATGTATGTACAGACCCATATGCATATGCACATGTGAATAATGGAGAAGTTTATGGAGGAAATTCCAGAGTTTTGGACCAAGGAAACAAAATCCAGGTCCAACAATCACAGACTGATTAAAATTGAGGATGCACGAGAAGCCAGAATTTGAGAACCAGAGAATTCTTGGAGTGCTGTAGGACTGGAGAAAGTTACAGAGATAGAATTATTTAAATGAACATTAAGGAAGGAGGATTTTCAGTCCACAGAGGGGCAGAGGAATTTCAATGCAGAATTTGAATTTAAAAAGCATTGGTAACAAGAACTTTTCTCACGAGTCTGTGGAAGCAAGCAATTTGGAAAAAAAAACATGTCAGTTGCTGTGGATGTTTACATCCTCACAAGACACTTTCAGTTACAGTGTTCATGCAAATTTTAAGATGTATTATTGTTTAGTTCAGAATGAAAACATTAGGCCAGATTTTCGGAGGAGTGTAATCACAGTCATATTGCATCTACTTTTTTTTTCCCATTAAGACATAAGACATACAATTCAGGCAGGAGATCCCAATCACAGCTACTTCAAAAATGCAGACCTCACCTTAAATCCAACTGTGTTCTTCAGAATAACTGGGCAGGACAGTATACATTTTTCACAATGGAAGTTACCCCATTATGTGATTTAAATGTCCCACAGCACAGACAGCCACTTTCATAGCTCCTGTGAAAGGTAAGTATGTAAGCAAAGTGTGAGATCTTGGGGTGCAAGAGTAGTGTCCGTATCTCTAGCCAGGGGACCCAGATCCAAATCTGACCTTTCCCAGACATGTATCGTAAAATCCCTGAACATATTGAATCAATCTTTGATTATAAGGTAAGTATGGGGTTAGGGTGCCAATTGAGTCCAGTGCCAGGTGGGGTGGAATCACAGAATCCCTACAGTGAAAGCTGGCCATTTGGCCCATCAAGTCCATACCCACCATCTGGGGAGCGTTCCACCCAGACCCATCCTCCTATCCTATCACCTGGCATTTCCCGTGGCTAATCCTTCTGGCCTGCACGTCCCTGGACACTATGGGAAATTTGGCATGGCCAATCCACCTAACCTGCATGTTTTTGGACTGAGAGGAAATCAGAATACCTGGAGGAAACCCACACAGACAGGGGGAGAATGTGCAAGCTCTGTACAGACAGTTGCCCAAGGGTGGAATCAAGCCTGGTTCCCTGGTGCTGTGAGGCAGCCATGCTAACCACTGAGGACCATGCTGCCCAAAACCCGAATGCCAGGAGGGCAAGGTGGGTCCGTTGCCAGATACACTGTGAAGCATTTTGGGGTGGGGCAGGGTAGGGGGTAGTGGCAGGTTTTGGATCAATGGAGAGAATTTTGGTATGCTGTGTCCAGCAAGTTGGAGGTGAATTGTTGTTTCTGGCAGTGTAAGGGAGTTAGGCATGGTTGCCAGGGAGAATGGATTTTTGGGTCCAGAAGGGGTGGAAAGGTGTTGAGTCCAGTGGTGGGTTGGGTTTGAGAAGGTCCTGATCAGGAGAGGAGGTGTTGGTTGAGCTGGTTTAAGGGATCTTGGTGAGATATGTTTGGAGATACTGAATGTTGAGTTGGAGGTTCAGTTTAATAGTTAGTGGAGAGTTATACTAGGTCTTTCACCTTATAACATTTTCCGGGTAGCTATTTACCTTCCAAATTGTCTAATTTAAATGGATACTTTTGAGGGTCCTACATGAGGGAAGTTGCCCATAAGGGTGTACAATTTCACAGCCAATTGCCTCATCACCATTGTGGATTCCACAGGTTTCTGATGGGCAACCTCCATCTACGTTACAGAAATGACTCCTTGGCCATTGGAAGATCTCAGGCCATTTATATTTTTATTAAAACAAATAATTAAAAGGCAATTAAAAGTAAGGGAATGGAACGCTTTGCCTGCAACGGTAGTAGATTTGCCAACTTTAGGTACATTTAAGTCGTCATTGGATAAGCATATGGACGTACATGGAATAGTGTAGGTAAGATGGGCTTCAGATCGTTATGACAGGTTGGCACTACATCGAGGGCTGAAGGGCCTGTACTGTGCTGTAATGTTCTATGTTCTATGTTACTTCAAAGGGGAGATGTTTTGTAGGTACAATAGATACTTCTGTCTTGGCTAATGTGCAGGAGAAGAGCAAGCTTTAAACTGTATATGAGCTGTTCTGTATATAAACCCATCCTGGGATTTGATGGGACAATCTTGCAAGATATTTTTCTGCATCGATTTCTACTGTGGCAACTGTGATGCTAGAAACTGGCATTGGATACAGTGAGGTCTTCGTACTTTTTCCCAGTTGAAAAGCTGATATATATCCATGCCACTGTGTGTGTCCCCCCACTCTGAACCTTGCCATTATTCCAGATGGTCCTCGCTCAGCAGGCTGGAGGGACCATGCTGATCGGCGGCGACGGTTTGACTTTGACTTCCGGGAACGAGATGAGGAGCGTACCTACAGAAGGGGCAGAACAGGTAGCGGAAGCTATGAGGATGAGAAGGATAATTTACCCGAGTGGTGCCTAGAAGATGCAGAAGAGGAAATGGGGACGTTTGATTCATCTGGAGCTTTCATGTCATTAAAGGTACAGAACATTTAACCCTTCAAGTGGGATGACGGAGGAGTAGATGTACTTTGCAGATGTGTTTTTGTGCATGTTCTGTAGGCAATGTTTTCTCAGCCATCTAGGGTTTGAATAGACAACTGTGTAATTATTTCTGTTGAATGAGACCTCCAGATCCCTCCCTTTAAATTTGGTGGCCCTGAGTTTTGCTGGTGTATTTTCCCCACAGGTACTACGATTTTGTTTTGTATTCCTTCATGAGGTGTTGGTCTTGGATTTATTGTCCATCCCTTTCACAGCCCACCATGTTGCTGTGGGTCTTGGGTAATATGTAGGTAAGATTATGTAGCTTAGGTAAGGATGGCAGATTTTCTTGAAATCACAGATCCAACCAGATGAATTTTTACACCAATCCACAGTCATTCTATAATCATCATTAGACTCTTAAATTCAATAGAAATTGAGAATTAAATCCTACCATCTGCCATGGTGGGATTTGAGACCAGGTCCCAGAACACCACCTGGGTTATTTTCAATTCCAGATTTACTAATTGAATTTAAATCCCATCACCTGTCTTGATGGAATTTGAATCAGTATCCCAAGTTCATTAAGCAGTTTAGGCCTTTGATTTGCTTGTATAGTGACATTCTCAATATGCCATTATGTCTCAGTGCCTTGCCCAAGCAGTTAGGGGTGGATAGAAATTAATGGACTGACTTTACAGTTGACTCCTGTCTTGCACTCATCCAGTGCCATTTTTGCATGTGTGCACTGGAGCCCTATTTGATTTGCACACTTTTAACCTTCTCTTGTCTCGGACCAACTGTTATGTGCCAGTGTATTGAGCTGAGGTGTGCTAGATCCAGTGCAGAGTTTAAATCACATCAGAGTCTTTTGGTCTTTAAATGAGAAGGTAAAAAAGTTCACCATATCAATACTGGGGCTAATAGGACTTAATTGTAAAGATAGGTTGCAACTGATCAAAGAGACAGCAGTTTCAAAAGGCCAACTCCTGCTCTTAATTTGTATGCCTGCAGACTCTTTCTTTTCGTTTAGAAGATTAAAGAAAATGAGATGTTTCTGATTGGAATTGATTGCGTTAATGGGAAGAAGCTATTTTCTTTGATGGGAGAACTCCAGAACAAGGGAGGACAGAATCATCAGATTAGAGCTTTCAAGAATCCCCTCCTCATTTGGAAGGGAGCAGACATCTGAAAAGCTCTCCTCCCCCCCCTCCCCCCCCCCTCCTCCTCCTCCCCCTCCCCCCTCCTCCCCCTCCCCCCCCCCCCCCCCCCCCCCCTCCTCGTCTCACCCACCCACCCACCAAAAATGTCACTTAGAAGTCTGAAAGTCTCAGCACCAAGGAATTATGTTAGGCAAGGACATTAGGTATTGCAGAACCCATCTGTTTGGATGGAGTGAAAATGCAAATCAGAGGATCTGACTGGCCCCCTGTTTATTTGTCAGGCTTTGTGATGCTCTAAGTATTAACAGAGCACTTACTGCTTTGCAGGCTAGCTGAGGCAAGTGGCATCAGCACACTTTAAAGGGAGGCTAGTGCTCATATATGAAGAAAATAAAAGATGAGTTAAGATGGAACTGTCCCATGTGCAGTGCAAACACCAGCTCACACCTACTGGGCCTAATCACTTGTTTCTGGTCTGTAATTTCTATTTAATGTATTTCATGCAGCTTTCTGCTAACCACCCATCTAGTTTCTTGTGTTGTTTTCCTAGCTGATTCTTAATTGCTGTGTTAAACAGAAAGGTTCCAAAGAACCAATTCCTGAAGAGCAGGAGCTGGAATTTCGAGGAGTAGATGAGTTGGATGAACGACCAGAAAATGAATATGATATGGATTTCTATAAAGAGCCTGATAGGACTGAAAACGAGGATGCAGGTAACCAGACTAATATGTGTTAGTGCTAGCGTCTAGCCTCACTGTTACAGATAACAACAATTCAGTTCATACTCAGGATTCACTACCTCAATATTTTCTCACTGCAAGCACCTCTTAAGTTTTTCTCCCTCCGTGTTCCCTTGCCCCTGCAACTCACTCAAGCCAAATGTAAGCACTTGATGGCATGGAGTGGGGGGCTGAGGGAAACCATGGAGACAGATGGGTGTCAAGCCCAACCTTCGTGGAGGGTGATGGTGCAAATAGAACTGCACTGGAGCAGCCCTGATAACCAAGAGAGCAGTAAATGTATTGATTTACAGCAAGGTGCCTGCCTCTACAGGGGCAATCTCTTTGAACGGCAAACAGAAAGAATGAACTTGTGCTCCAGATTGCAGTGTTGAAGGGTGCTGAGGGCACCAAGTGGCAGTATAAGGAATAGATTTCCTTTGCACTGAACAGTACTCTGATCTTCTCTGGGTGACCAGATGGGTGGGATGAAATAGTAATGACAGGTCAGTTAACTGTGGTGGGAGTAACAATTGAGCTGTCACAACCCCTGACTTGCATCTTTAAGCAGAAGTCCCATCACAGCTCATTGCTAACTTGGAGTTATAGTCTTTCTGCACAGAAACATCCTTTACTAACTCATCTGTGCCCCTCTCACCTCAACCCATGCCTCTGATTCTGGATTCCCTGTTCCTGAGGGGGTTAGGGGGTAAGCTCTGGTTGTTTACCCGGCACATACCCCTCATGATTTAATAAATCTTGATAAGTTCATCCCTCAACACCCTATTCTCCAGGGAGAAAAGTCCTAGCTTACCCAGCCTCTCCTTATTTCCAGTTTCAGTAACAGTTCTGTAAGTATTTTTTGCACCCTTTCCAGTTTAATAACATCCTTCCTATAGCAGAGTGACCAGAACTGTATGCAATACTCCAGGTGAGGGTAACTCGTCCAGTTGGTATTGCTTTTGCTGTCTCGCTCATACATTCATCCATGTTGCAAATTGGTCAAGGACTGCTCGAGGCAGTGATTTCACTTTTCTCTCTCTCCATTTTGGGGAGCTCTTCAAATTTAATCCATGTGACTGCCAGTCCTCAAGGATCTCACTGCTGAATAACTTCTGTCTTCACAATAGACAAAACAGATCTTCCAGCTGAGGTTTGCAATGGCAAAATATCGCCATCATGCTCATCATCCTCTCCATCAGAGTCACAGGCCCAGGAGGTTTTTCTCGCGGTACCAGAAGAGTGTGAACCTAGTGCGCACAGGGCAGAACCTGACATGGTGGACTCTGCATCAGATGCTCCAGGACAGAGCAAACCTGCTGATGGTATGAAATTCTGTTAATGACTAATTGTTATCAAAGTCCATGTAAAGGCAATCTGCAGAGCTTTACACATAATGTCATAAGTCTGGAAATGTGTAGTCCTGTACCATTATTCAATTTATGTATGCACGCTCACCATTGAACATTCCTTCTTTCAGATTTTAGTAATCTATAGTATTTTCTATTTCTGTTATCACCTGGATTTGGTTGATGCGCAAAAGAATGCCAAAAATTGACATGGAGTTCATTCATCCTCTCAACACATGCACGCTTTAGTTACCATTGAAAATCTACTGTATTGTAGATATATATTGTCTGCAGTTTGCCCTCTCTAAGCTGTATGGTTGGATGGCACCATAGCAGTCAACAACAGATGGGCTGTGCAGAGTTTTCTTTCAAAATGTATGCAGCAAAGTCATGCAGCCACCTTGAGGGGACCACGGTGTGCAACACACAACTTGCAAAAGGATTGGAGGGAATTTCATAGCTTGCGCCTGATTTTGTGTGTCTTATATGTTTAAATATATATCCAGTCACTTCACCAAGAACCACCATTCCTTTTCCCTGTTAGCAGCTTTTCAGTTCTCCCAATTTGTCAATGCATTAGCTTGATTCCCGGCAGCACACTAACATCTTGTGTATACAGGAGCCTCCAGACACACACAGCATGTAACAGCACCCCCATACGCGTATTTGTAGTTTTGAGTACTTCTGTCACGACAGCAAGAGCTGCAATACTCCCCAGGTCCCTTCCCCATCTCTTGAGGAAGATCTGATAATTGTGTCCTCACAAGAGATCAGTCAATTGTGAAACATTTAGTGATTTGCTCAGTATAATCTAAAAATTCTATATCGTTCTATGGGGAGCCAGCATGGACGAGATGGACTAACTGACTTTCTTTTGTGCTCCTGTGACTCTGACCTCATGACTCGAATTTTTTTAATGCGTTGGGCTTAACTGTCCACATCAGTATTTGCATGCCTAACTGGACCTTGGAGAAGATCAGCATGGTGTTGTAAATACTTAAATGATATTGGCACATTTCAAACATTCCCTGCAGTGATGGTTATCTGGAGAGGAAGCCATGCGTTTATTGAACACTTTCACAGCTACAGGATGTCCCAAAGTATTTCGAAACCAATAAAATACCTTTTTAAAGAGCAGTCACAGCTGTAACGGGAAATGTCACTACAGCAATGAAATGGCAGACTGGTTATCTTGAGAGTGTAATATTGGGCAGGGTACAGATAGAACCTCTGTCTCCTGTTGGGACGTTTAACATCCACTGGAAGAGGCAGTTCAGAAGCACCTTGTATACATACAGGTGTTGACCCCAACTTTCAGCCAAGAATTCCTTGGTCATTAAATGTATTGCATGCGCGTGTTGCTTCCTGACTTTTGCCCCAGTGATCCTGAATTTTCCATCTACTTCATGCCCGTTTTGAGAGTGGTTTGGTGGGAATAATCCACTGGCTTTTTTAAAATCATAATAGCTGTACTGTTATTTAAACTGTCAAAAAATAGATAGCACAGGGCAGCTGTTCGTTGCTGAATTCAGAACTATGGCCAGCAGCCACTGGAAACATTGTTAGTATTAGTAGTTCTTTAGGTCTGGCTTTAATTTCTCAACCCTTCTAAAAACATTATTCACGTACGTACTTATTGCCTAAAATATTGGTCACAAAGACTCAATCCTTTTGGGAGTACAGTACTCCCTCAATCCTACATTGTAATGTCTGCTTAACTGTGTGGGCCAATTTAAAAAGGAAACTGCCTGTATTTATATTGCAACTTCTATGATCACTTGGTGTCCCAAGGCATCCTCAGCCAGTAGCCACTGTAACCAGCAGAGTGGGCTCTAGCCCTTCGGCGTATAAACCCAATTGTAGCAGGCCCGTTGTCCAGCCTCTGGTCTGAAGGAATTTGTCCCTTTGTTTTAAGTTTCCAGTTTGTTAAAGTGAAAATATTTTAATTGACAATTTTAGTAAATTGCACCACTTGTTGAAGAGAATCATTGCTAAATTGGGTGGAACTGTGTAGAAATTGTTAGCAGTTTTCATGAAAGCAAAAAATGATATAGTGCAGAAGGGGGTGCTGTTCAGCCATTAGATTTGCACAGACTATTTGGATGGAATCCAGTTACCATTACTCGCCTACTCTTTCCCTAAATCCTAGCAACTTCTAAAATGTTTTCTTTTAAATGTGGTTCTGCCAACACAATCTTTAGCCAGCTATAGGAGTGGAGTAAGAATGGCTTTGCTGATAGGCCCTCATTTATTATTGAGATGCAGAAAAAAACCCTGGGAATTGAAAATGAAAGCCGAAAATACTGGAAATGCATAAGACTGGTAGCTAGAAAGGGCATTTTAGGTGTGACCATTAAGTATTTTATGAAAAGTGGAACAGACTAAGAGATAACCCAGAGATAGTAGGAGCTGCAGATGCTGGCGAATCTGAGATAACAAGGTGTAGAGCTGGATGAACACAGCAGGCCAGGCAGCATCAGAGGAGCAGGAAAGCTGATGTTTCTGAAGAAGGTTCTAGGCATGAAACGTCAGCTTTCCTGCTCCTCAGATGCTGCTTGGCCTGCTGTGTTCATCCAGCTCTCTACACCTTCTTAAATAAGAAAGAACCCAGGCCATTTGTCATCTTTTAGGTGTGGTTATCCAGCATTTTTGCCCTTTTAATTGCTATTTTTCTTCTCTCTCCCTTTCCTTTGGGGAAATAAACTGTTCTGAGTCCTTACCTTTTTGCTTCACTTGGTCATGTTTTGCTTCTCTCACAGATGCTGTGAATCTGGGCCAAACTGCTCAGCTAAGCCCTGCAACAGTGTCCACATTATCATCGTCCTCGCCTTCCTCTTCTCCTCCCTATCCCAGCACCGTTGCCGAATTTGCACCAGTGGACAATGACGACGATGATGGGATGAAACGTTTTGAACAGGTAAGGAAGAGGGTTGGACACTTTGCACAACCGGCTTGTTCTTTCCAGGTAGAAAACCCAGGAAGCTGCAAATGGTGCCTCAATTGCAGGCTGCCTTTTACCTGCTCCAGTAGATGGATTTCTAAAATTTAAGGTCTCAAATTCTTGCTGATACTTTAGTCAAAAGGATCTTTCTTCAATGTGGACTCTCCAAAGTGGACCTTGTAATAAAGGGAAGACTTGCATTTATATAGTGCCTTTGCCAACCTCAGAACATCCCAAAATGCTTTACAGCTAAGGAAGTAATTTTGAAAGTAGTCCTAATAGTGATGCAGGTAACTCAGCAGCCAGTTTCCAAACAGCAGTATAAAGTATTTATTTCCCTGGAGGATTGCTGAACTTTTCCATGTGGGTCAATGTTCTTAAGTGCAAGAGTGTTGCCCCTTTTCTTCATTCCTGAAATATTGAGCCCGATTTCTAAAATGTAAAGCTGGTCCTCAAATAAGCAGTGCCAACGTCTCTCAATGTTGACGTGACTTTTCTGCAATCACTGTGTGACAGGAGGCTGAGAAAATGGTGGCGTCCCTACACGACAACTCACTGGACGATGAACGATTTGTTGAGATGATGCAAGATCAGAGGAATCGAGCTGCTGCTGCCTTACCCCTCTCTCATGAGGCAGCCATGAAATGGTTCTATAAGGATCCGCAGGGAGAGATCCAAGGTAAGAAACTGAGTGGAAGTGGGCCATTTTAAAAAGAAAGAGGGAGTATCTTGGTGCGGTTCTCAGCCTGGTAACACAGTGAGCATTCAAGTCGCTTCCTGGACCATCTAACTGCACAGGCTACAAAGTCGCATGCCTGATTTCCAACTTGTCCAGATTTTGTTATCCTCACTCAGGGAGTCTGTGGTCTTGCTATGATTGGCATCAAACCTTCTTAAGCACTGTAGAAAGTGCCTGGCAAGGTGACTGCTTTTGATGATTACCCTGGTCCTCAATGAAAGTGTGGACAATGTGTGTGATGTGCCTTCGAAAGACTGTTCACCTGACTGATATTGCAAATCTGGGACCTTTCTCCACTCTCCCCTACGCAAATTAGTAGTCTGGCTTAACAGTGGTGTGGGAACTTAATTGCTTGCTTTTTCTCCAATTCGGTGAAGCCTAAAACTACTGTGTTGACTTTTTATCAGGTCCGTTTACGACGCAGGAAATGGCTGACTGGTTCCAAGCTGGATATTTTCCCATGTCTCTCTTGGTTAAACGGGGTTGTGATGAGGGCTTCCAGCCTCTCGGGGATGTGATTAAGATGTGGGGAAGAGTGCCTTTTGCTCCTGGCCCCTCTCCTCCACCATTGCTGGTAAGTAAGCATTCCTTGCTGAGATTTGATTTCCCTTGGGGAAAAGAGGGGTATTGAGTGTAGTGAGCTTAGTCAAAAGTCCACATTCCTTTTTTTACACACACTTTTGTCATGCCCTATATTATATCTGTATGCACAACTTGGACATTTAGATACTCACCTTCTGCAAGATTACACTGTAATGGGGTCATTGGAGGGGAGAATGAGAGTGGTAATGCCCCAACACTCCCTTGCTTTTTGCTTTGCCTCGCCTATTGCTGCACTGACTTGAGCCAGGTTCTCCACATGCATAACTTGCAATGGTGAACCCTTTCTGAGCCACTTCCTCTTCACGCTGCCAAAATATGTCTCCCGTTCAGTGCTGTTGACATGCTCAGCTGAGCTCTCAAATCTCTGCTGCAGCAACGAGTGGCCAATGCAGGCACTTGAGCATTTGGGACTGATGCATTGATAATTTGGTGACAGCTCCAATCAATTCCCAACTAATGTGGTCTCCTCGGGCATCAGATACCCCCAGAAAAATATAGGGCGCAGAATTTTCAAGTTCTGATTCAGTAGCATTCTGTGCCATGGTCTGAGGTTAGAGTTGCCTCCAGGCTACAATGTACTCTTGTGGAATACTTGTAAATGTGTGGACCACACCTATGGAGTGAAATGATTTCTAGGTTGACTGATACCAGTGCAGCATTCAGAAACATAAACTGGTGTATTCATTTGCCCCTTTATTTAACAAGTAGATTTGTTTCCTGGTGAAGGTAGAAGCAAAACAAGCTAGGCATCAGCGTGACGACAAATTTCTGTGCCCTTTAAGTGGGCGATGGAATTTTGTGGAAAAACAGCCGTGAATTTCATTGTGGCTAATTTTTGACCTGGGTGGCTGAGGCTGCTCTCTAGTCAGCATATTTCACTGACTTGATTTAAGTGAAGACATAATAGTGATTTCTCTGCTTATCCTTTTTCTTGAATTGCTGATGCACTGTGAATTTGTGGAGCCGTTCCATGGTTTAGACTGAGGGAGCTAGTTGAGTTACAGATTGTGCATAAAATACTGAAGTTGTGGCACAAACCATGATTGTTGCAATGGTTTGGTTTGTTGGCCACACATATGCAGTGGGTGTCAGATTTCAGAACCATTTGTTCTCGGCCTAGTTGGCAGAGCATGCTGGGTTAGATTGTTGAATATTAAAAATTGTTTAGTAACATTGTTTGTGAGCAGGTTGACATTCTTGTTTCCTCCGTTTCTTTTTCTGCCCAGTGTGCCCCACCTTTTCTGTTTAATCTTGGCAGTTCAAGCAACTGGTCCCCTACAGTGAAATGATTTGCATTTTAATAGCATTTTTAATAGCCACCAGACTACTTGGTGCTTTTCAGCTAACTACATACCTTTTTTTAAAGTTGTTCAGTGGCACACTCGCGTGAAGAGTGTATTGGCAAGGTAACCTCATAATTGTATTTCTCTTTACTGCCCCCACCCCCACCTTGCTTCAGCAAGTCCATAACCAATGGTAACCACCTCCCTTGGAGGGGTGGGCTATCCTCCACCCAAACCAATGGTCTGATGTGCTAATGCCCCTGCGGACTGCAGCATCATAATTATCATTCTAATCGTTTGACATTTCCATCGTTCTAGTAGTTGATTGTTGTTTTTAAGGTTGCCACTTGACAGTTGCATTCTTCGCATTAGGAGTAAAGTTGACAGTAATTATTTTGGGGGTCCTTATCCTCCCTTTCTTAACAGCGTGTCCCTTACTCTGTAAACCATCAGCCAAGCAACCAAGAGAACGGACAAGTGGAATTGTGGTCTCCTCACAGCCCTGCTGAAAATGCTACTTTATGTCAGCAGGTAGGAGGCACACATTGGCTGTAAAATTAGACATCAGTATGTGACAGGGAGTACTATCCAAGACTCAAACTAAAATCACTAATGTATCCTCTTGAAATAATATCCACCCTCTGCTATTTTATGTTAAATAAGGATGTGCAAATCGAACCAGTACCATTGTCGCTGGTGCCACTGTCCAGTGACCAAATAAGGTGTGTGTCCATGTGGGTTATGCCTGGACAGCAGGCCATGGTCTCTTTCCTGACCCTTGAATGAGCTTACTTGACAGTCTTCAGCCCATCAGTGCTCCCAGTTGGCCAGTAAGTTAGCAAATTGATAGTTTCAAATAAAGACCTTTAGTTTGAATTTTATTTGTAAAGTTTCAGCCATTATTATAGTCTGCCACTTCTTCATTCTATTTTTCTCCCTATCTGCATTTCACAGGTGTCTCCCAAGACTAACCAGTACAAATATTTGCCTGTGGTAAAACCTATGTGTAAAGGTGACCGAGCAATCTATTTGCAGAATTGGGTTTTTCAAAGCGCATGTTGGTTTGAAAGGCGGAGAGCTCGGAGTTTATTTTTTTTCAATTGGAGTTTGTTTGGTTTTGGTAGGGCGATATGGACCAGGGGAGACTGAAAAAGCAGCGGGAGTTGGCAGCTGCCTTGTACCATCAGCTTCAGTACCAGCAATTTCTGCAACTCATAAACAGGTAAGAAGTGTGGGTATCTTGAACTCTTGTGGACTCTAAGACACCCCTAGACCTGTGATATCTTTCATCTAACCATTTACTTGCCCACAAGCGATGTTATTGCAATGGTTTGACAATATTACTTTAAATTCAGGGCATCCAGTTGAGACGTGGAGATGATGCTAGGTTAGTCCATAGAGAGTCTGTACTGATCTAAACCTGGCCCAAAATGCCTTTTCAAGCCTCGCAGATGACCTCCGAGCCTATGATTCTAAGTGGCATCCTGGTGTTTTGTTTTCCAGCTGCAGTAGATGGATACTTGGCCCAAGTTAAAACTCTTCTGCCACTGCTGCATAATGACATAAAGTCATTTGCTGCTTTGGTCTTTGCACTGTTCAATCCAACTTTTTATGAATCTTTTGTGTTGGCTGATATGTGTAGTGTTAATGTTGAGTAATGGAATACTTTCTGCTGTATTAGCTTCCTGTAGCATGCCCAAGTTAGGGCAAATCATGGGCTGACAGAGACAGACTTCAGTTTTCTTCTGCACTAATGTCATCTGATTTTTTTCTCCCATGATGCATTTATATGGTGTCCGAGATGCTTAGGAAATAGTGGTATGAGCGAAGAGGCCCACTGGGATCTGGATTCGCTTAGCAACCTGTATTTGTGGAAAAGAGAGGGGCTTTGTTCTTGGCTGTTTGACTGGGTTCTGAACTATGGTTTTCCAGGTTTATTAGAGCAATTGTGCTTTCTGTAGACTGACACTACTATACATGTTGCCTTTGAAGGTCTGTTCACTTGAAATGAAACAGATTGGTCCATCCACACTTGCAAAGAGGGCCTTGACCATCAGTTGTTACATTACTCCCAGATTTTCTGAATCGGCTTCCGATTTTTGCTTGGTTCTGTTGAATAAGGTGTAAAATAAGTCATTCACTTCCATGACTCGGGGAATTTGGTTCATTAGGCAGTTGTCAACTTTGCTTACCTCAGATCCGTTTACATACAGAACCCCCAGCTCAGGACTACATCTGGTGTAGCATGCAACCTCCTTGATGTCAGCAAAATACTTGGCGTTATTTATAAGTTTCCAGTCTGCCTCACCTTCAACCTGACACCTAGGCCTGAATACTGACAGTGTTTTGCCTGAAGTGCAACTGAATGAAGAGCAGTGAAATATTTTATTCCTCAGCTGGTAAATACACTGAAAGCTTTTGGCCTTGAGATATAAAGATTTCAAGGCCCCAGTCCACCCCATACCCTTTCTCGTGGCCAGCCATTGAAGTATACAGTGTTATCTGATCTCATTTTGCTGCTATGTTTGATCTGTGTGCCCTAATCCCACCACACAGTTTTGGGATTGGAGTCACATATAGGCCTCTCTGAACAGAAATGATAAGATCTCTTCCCCGAGGGAAGCACTCAGGATTTTACAGCCCCTCAATGGTGCTAATGGCTGATTTGTTATTCTGTAGCCAGCCCATGTGTTAGCAGGTTTGCTGAATTGAATTTCAGAACTCCAGAACTAATGTTGTAACCCCGCTTTTACCATTCTCAAAAATATTCTAATTACTCAACCCTGTGTCTGTTTCTGATGTGGGTTTGTTGTCAGATTATGTACTTAAAGTCGGGGGCTTAAGATGTCTTGACTTGAATCAGACTTGGGTGGATTCTGTCCCTTGCCTATTGCCTCCAGTGTGAAGCTTCTAACTCTGTTATTTGGTCATTTGCCAGAGGCTATGCTGGGTGACTGGAGTTGAGACATGGTCACCTGCCAACGGTACAGAGTAGTGATAGTGGCGGCACTGCTCTTCAGAGGGTGCAGGTTTGGACTAGGCAAAGGAAACTTTACTCCACCACTAACTGTGGTGTATGCCTGGACCCTCAGTGTCTGTGCCTTGGGTGTGTTTTTCCAGGGAATTAGGCAGCCACCCCGTTCATAGGTACAGAAACAAACATTCCACAGCTGAATATAAAATTTATAATGACCCTCCTTTTCTTTGTAGCCGGCAGCAACTAGTGCAGTGTGCACTGCAGCAGAAGGCAAACATGACACCCCAGCAACAGCAGCAACTTGTGGTGTTCCTGCAGCAGATCCAGGCCCTCAAATCAAGGTAATGGTATTTACCCTCCTACAAACACCACATTGTGCAATAGTTGCACTAACTGTTCTGTTTTACATTCAAATAATCATAGGTTAAATTAAAGTTAGAAAATTCTGGTTTTGCTGCACTTGACAGCAACAATGTGATATGTAGCAGTAATTTGCACTTAATGTATAAACTCTTGCCTGTGTGATATTCTTAATCTATCAGCATAAACTAAACATTTACTGAGGTTAGTTTGGCACCTGATGTGTATTTGGCCTCCAGCAAGCTATGAATTTGAATCATCAATGCTTGTGTTATTGGCATTATCTAGGAACATGGGCAGTGTGGTACTGAGAGATCCAAAGCTATTCATTTTGCCATAAGTAGAATGCTTCAAGTGACCAAGTCAAGATGGAGTCTCAGACGTTTCTATTTTCAGGTCACAAGCTTTTAAGTGATATCGTGTGCTTGTATCTTAAAGGTGTACTGCCATTAGACAATAGTGCTGTGTCCATAATAGACTGGGAGTGCCTGTTGTCTTGATGATTCCTTTCTCTTCTATCAAAAGACTATTATGAAGAATTTCATAACAGAATTTGTTAGACTGACTTTATGGTCCTGCTTGAATTTCCACTGTGTGTGTGCAGGCATGTGTGTTCTGAGAGATGAACGTAAAAGGAGGCAGATGTTAAAGTTGTGATTTACTATGTTCATTCAGCTGGTCGAATTTTTTAATTAGCAATGTGTTCCCTGAAATTTGAAGATGATGGGTGCAGTTGATCAAAGTTCAAAATATTGAAGGAAACTGAAGTCAAGATAGAGAGAAGCAGCTTCCCATGGTTAACTGGTCTGGGACTCAGTAACATGGGGTTGGTTCTAATTCTAAATGTTTAAAAATAATTAGGAAACACTTTCCCCATGCCAAATATAAGTTTAGAACTCTCTTCTGAAAGGTGCAGTTAATGCTTAATCAATTAATTATGATTGAAATTGGGCATTGGCACTCTTTCCTTAATCAGTCAGAGCATTGAGTACAGGACTTGGTGTGTTGTGCTATAGCTGTACAAGACGTTGGTATGGCTACATTTGGAGCACTGCATATAATTCTGGCCCTGCTATAGGAAAGATGTTATAAAACTGGAAATGGCACAAAAAAGATTTACAAGGATATTACTGACTGGAAGGTTTGAGTGACAGTTGTACGGTGGGATTTTTTTTCTTGCTGGAGCGTAGGAGGCTGAGGACTGACCTTATAGAGGTTTATAAAATCATATGGGGATATTGATAAGGTAAGTAGCCAATGTGTTTCCCCCAGCATAGTGGAGTCCAAAATAGAGGCATAGGTTTAAAGCAAGAAGAGAAGGATTTAGAAGGGGCATCTTTTTCACACAGGCTGTGCATGAGCTGCCAGAGGTGGGTACAGTTACAACGTTTAAAAGATATTTGGACGAATATGCGGAAAGGAAAGGTTTGGGGGGGGATATGGACCAAACACAGGCAAATAGTACTAGTTCAGCTTGGGAAACCAGGTCAGCATGGACGAATGAGGATGAAAGGTCTGTTTCTGTGCTGTATGACTATGACCTGCGTCGTCCTTTTCCGTTATGAAGACCAACACAGTATTAAGGACAATGCGAATGTTTTTAGGTCCACACAAAGATTGCTTCAGTAGTCCCTAATAGGCCTTATTCCTAGTCAAGTTATTTCTTGCAATTTATGTACTTTAAAACAAAAACACACTAATCTAGAGATAGCAAGAATTACAGATGCTGGAGTCAGTGGCAGAACAGTATGGAGCTGGAGGAACAGAGCAGGCCAGGCAGCATCAGTGGAGAAGGAATCTTAATGTTTCGGGTCAGGACTCTTCTTCAGAAATGGGGAGGGGGAAGGGTGCTCGGAAGTCAATTAGAGAGAGGAGGGGTAGGTCTGGCGAAGGTTGGTGGGATGGTGATAGGTGAGTGCAGGTAGGCAGTGGAGGAGATTGGTCAGTGGGATGGGTGGGGCTGACAGCTGGGAGAGAAGATGGACAGGTTGTCATGGCAATGAGGTGGGATGAGAGGGAGGCTTGGGCATGGGATCAGGCAAGGAGTGGGGAGATTTTTTAAACTGTGGAATTCACCAGTTTTAAAATCTCCTCACCCCTGGTCTCATCCCTTGCCCAAGCCTCCCTCTCATCCCCGCCTCATTGACATGACAGTCTGTCCATCGTCTCTCTCACCTATCCGTCCCACCCATCCCACTGACCAATCTCTCCCACTGCCTACCTGCACTCAGCTATCGCCATCCCACCAACCTTCCCCAGCCCCACCTGTCTTCTCTCTCATTTATTTCTGAGCTCCCTTCCCCCTCTGTTTCCTCTGCCTTCCACACCTGTTAAAAGTACCCCCCAACACGTGCGCACACAATGGAAGACGTTGGTTCCAATCGTATTCGGATGTAACTCGTCCAATTTGTACAGGCCCCGCTTCCCCAAAATGACTGTAATATTTTAGGAATCTAAAGCAATCCCTCCTGCAGTAAGAATAATCCAGAAATCTAAACATCCATTTCTGACCTAACTCCCCAAAGTCTGCTTGCAGGACCTCATTTCTCTTTTTTCACTTATGCCATTGGTCCCATCATGGAGCCCAGCCTCTGTCTGTTCACCCTCCTCTTTCAGGATGCCCTGCAGCTGTTCTGTGAAAGTCTCCACCTTAACAACTGGGAAACAAAGTATTGTGCTAAGATATACTTATAGCTGTTCCATTCGGACGTAATGTGTACGCTTGTAGTCATCCAGAAGCATTTCTTAATTCCCACGTAGTGCAGGATGTGCACATCATGAGCCTGAACTCCCAGATGTCTTTCATTAATTAGAATATGAGCTGTTGTTCATTTTATCCATATTTTTACATTAGCACAGCTTAGAAGTTTGTTTCTTGTTTGTTAGTCAAACAACCAGACCTCATCATCTCTATCTAACGAAGAAATTTAGTGTTGAAGTTGTAAAACATTAATTATCTGTGGGAAGCTATACATTTTACAGCCTCAGCTTAAATTAATATCCAGTTCTGAGACACTAGAAATACCTATCAGTTAGTTATCTGCTTCCATGTCGTGTCATACTTCGATTTTAAAGTCATTCCACCGCTTGTCTGTCTGCTCCTGGGACCTCTCTGCTCTCAGTGCTGCGTTTAACCTTACCACTACCGCCCTCAAGTACCCCTACAAGTTTTCCAATAGTCAATCAGCTTTTTATTGCTCTCTGTAACCTTATTGCTGCCACTCTTGAGTCCCACCCAAGTCCAGCATCAGTCTCTGCTTCCGGAACCTTTCAGCTCCTGCTTTTGGTTTCCACCTTGTCAGCTCCTCTCATGTATTCATTTCTTGGTTCCTAATTTAATGAATGTAAAGAGAGCTTTGACATAAATGTGTATGTGACATAATGCACAGAATATATGGGTGAATTTTTAAGTTGTTACAAACTCAGTGAACAAAAGGTAGGGACAGATTTTTTAAAATGAGACTCAAAGAAAAATATACTTTTTAAATCTTGCTCAAAAATGGTATTATCCCAATCTGGCACCCTTCCATTTATAGAATTGGAGTCAACAGGATTTGGTGGAAGCGCACATGATTTGTGACAAAGGAGGGTAATTTGATTGGGCAATTACATTGATGTGGAACAGATGATCAAAAATTTAACTGCACTCCATGACGTAAAAATATTTCTTCGATTTGGCTAGTGTTTCATCAGAGCTGTGAGAGTGGGTGGCTGCTTTGTTTTCTCTCTGGGTTCTCAAGTGCGGTTTCCTGACCACTGATTGGAGTGGAATTGTGAAACACCGTCCAGATTTGAGTGCTGAGAATTGCAATTTGACTTGTTAAGTAGTCTTCAGGCAGTGACCCTGATTATATTGTAAGTATTCTGTTCATTCCAAAAGCAAGAATGAACAATGGCTTGGACGACTTCCAGTGTCACATTTTATTTATCTAATAGTGACCATATGCCCACCTGAAAAAACCAAGAAGCATTGAAAATTCACCTTCATTTTTGTCCCCCATCTCACAGGTGTGCAGAGCAAAATTTGATTCCTGCTATCAACAGATCCATGTCAGTGCCTGAAACTGGGTCTCTGTGGGACCTTCCAACTTCTGCTTCGCAGCCCTCAGGTGAGGATCCACTCGCATTTCATGAGGTTTTGAGTGGCATTTGGTGCTACTGAGGCTAATGCTCAGTAGCTGAAGTTATGCACTGGACTGGTTTGTTGGATGATGTGCACTAATTTTGAATAAATATTTTCAAATCAAATTTCATCACATTTTCCTTTGTAAAATGTGCATTCTCTCTCCTTTACCAAATTTTCAGCTCTGCCTCTGTGTATGCTTGGATTCCTGCTTGGCTCCCAGTCCTTGCAGGCAAGCAGGACAGAGCAGGGCCAGTGATGATGTTTTTAGTGACTGGCAGTGGTGTTCTTTTTTCTATTGCTACATTGCCAGCTTTTCATTCTGAGTTTTGTCTTAATGTTTCCCATAATCATGGCTGACGTTCATCTCAGTAGGCCATTAGTATCAAGTGCTGTGTATTGGGCTGTGTGGCACCTATTTAAAGGAAGAACAAGCCTGCTGTGCTGTTCAGTAAGACCATGGCTGATCTGATTGCATTTTGAATTCCATGTACTCATCTCCCCCTGATGACCTTCGATTTCTTTGCCTAAGCAGAACCTATTTGCCTGCGCCTTAATAATGAATGAATGAAAAAGATTCATGGTCATTATGACACTGGAGGAGTCATTCAGTTGTGGGAAACGTTCCTGCTAATTTTTGTGGTTACTGCATGGACTTCGGATGAGTCTGAACGGTATATTTAAACCGAGTCAAGGTCATGCAACGGAGTATGTTGGAATGTGCTCTTAGTGAGGTGTTGCACAGCTGTGCATTTGTGCAACTTACAGGGAACATTGCTTACGGGCCATTCAGCCCATCAAGTCCATGCCAGAAGGATCCTGTTCCACTGTAGTCTCATGAATCTGGCTAATTCAGGATATTCCACGCCAGTGAGGAAACAGGATGAACCCCTGGCCAGTGTACAGGTCACCTGTTCAGGTCAGGTGTGTGCATAATGGCAGAGTTGGGGGAAAGGCATTTAGATTGTCATCCTAAAACCTGTTTTTGATGCACTTTTGTTAATTAATGTTGAGTTTTAGAGACTCTAGAGTTTTACTTTTAAAAATGCGTGCACTTTTTGTTCCAGGTTGTGATGCAGGGAGCTTGTGGGATTCAGCATCTCAGGGTCCTCTGCTGGAACAAATTCAAAAACTAGAGCGAGAGAAAGCTACAAAAGTAAGACCTTGCTGTTGTTTTGATTTTGATGGCTCCACAGAATAGATGCATCCTGTTTTAATGCGAGGGGAAGGTTCCAACACATTTGTGGAGTGTTGTGGTTGTGGGTTTCAGACTAAGGGGATCTGAACTTGAGCTGGAGCTCCTTTTTTTTTATTCCACAGATCTTCAAAATTATTTAATTCTCTCTCTTGTAGGAGTATGATAATTCGTGTCTTGGTTCTCTTTATGTGCTGACTTTTTGAAAGATGCAGTTGTGCAAAGGCCCACATTTCTGCTTTCTGCCTATTAACCCCCTCTAATTGTAACCTGTCCAGCGATCTCTTATGATTTTTTAATGACATTTCTTAACTTGAAGCCTGGCAAGTCTTGACAACTAAAGGAAGTATCTCTCCTCTTGACCTTTTACCCAAGATTTCAGTTCTGTAACCTCTGGTCATTGATCTACTAGGCAGAGGGAAAAGATTTTCTCTTTCTACACAATCAAAACCTCTCAACATCTTGAACCTTCCAAAAGGTCATCAATTTCCTATTCAGAGGAAATGGTTTGGACTCTTTCAACCTTTCCTCAGACCTGAACCCTCATCCCTAGTAACATAATGTTGACTTGTTAGTAAACTTTTGGCTTTCTGACCTGGTAAATACTTTGATATGAAATTTTGCCTTTACACCTCAGTCACTCATACGGAAGCTGGTGCAAGATCCTGGTGCAAGTGTCAGTGTCCATGGAAGATTGCCAGGAGTATTAGTGTGTATTAATTTGTTGCAAGTTCATATATACCTGTTAGTGTTTGCAGAACCAAATAAGTTCAGAGATTGTTGTTGAACAAGGTATATGTCTGAAATCTATTACGTGTTAATATAACAGCTTCAAACACAGTCCCAAGAAGTGTGCAGTTCATCTTGAACATTTTGAACCTGATACTGTACTGTTATGCTGATTTGCTTCTACAACTATCTGGCCATGAAACAAGTTAATGAGAGGTATTCTGTAAAGGCGACCCTCCTGTCTAGGGTAAGCATTTTGCCCAAAACCCTTGTCTTTGCAAAACTAGTGAAACAACCGGGCATCTGGATCTTGTAATTTGTGTCCATTCCTCATGCGTGTCCCAGACAGTTTGTGATGGCAGTAGATACAACATGACACGCTTCTACCAATGTTTTGCTAGTTGTTGATCAGGTACAGGAACCTTGGCTTTTCACAGTTAACTGTACTGATGAGCTAATGTTTTGTTTAAATATTTTCCAATTCTAGGCTTTGGAATTAACTGGAGCTTGTAGCTGTTTGTTTCTGAAAGGAATGCTAGTAAAGTGATTCCATAGGAAAGTAATAAGACTAGTGTTAAAATGTGCATTGTGCGCACTCTGAAACAGATGTATTATTTCTGGAATCAGGGAATGGGGCAATGAGGGTACTAACTCCAGTTTCAAAAAAGGCAGTTCAGAGGGACACTGTGAAATGAGCACAACCGTGCTTGTTTTGAACCATATTGGATATTTTGATAACATAAAAGCTTTTACTCTTCAGCTCCCATCCCCTACTCCCTGTGCGCAATGTTCAGTGACCTGTAACATGCTGTGAGGCTGCAGTTACTTTACCACTTTGGCGTAGTTTCACTTGGCATGAGTGTGGAAGTTCTATAGATCTGGCAGCAAAGTCCTACCCTGGAACAAAACATGGCAAGATCCTGGAAGTTAACAGCCCTTCCCCTGTCCAGAGATAGAATTTGAAAGTTTCCATCTCTGTCTCTGGGCAGAGATAGAAACTTGCAAATGTACATTCAGGCGAAGCAGAGTAGGTAAAGTGTACAATGTGGGTCGTCTGTGCTGACACATTTTGTCATCCTTTCTGGATACTGAGAATTGTATTGATGAGGGAAACCTCTCCCAAACTGTCTTGGGTAACTGGAGTGTTGCTTGTTCAGCTAAAGCAGGAGCGAAGAGACGCCGAACTCAGGAATAAAAGGGAAGAGGATGACAGAAAACGGCAGGATGAAATCAGGTGGCAAGAGGAAGAACGTAAACGTCGGGATGAGGATGAGCTAACTAGGAGGAAGCAGGTAATGTGTGCCCGATTATAGTTTCTATCACCCTAAACCACTCCTTAATCCATGACTTTTATGATTTCTTCTGTAGGTTTCTTGATCTGTGGCATGATTTGTTTTCACGTTTTCAGTCAGAAACTGGTTAATGAATATGTATCAAGATGGTGGACAGGTGGAGAAGTGTGAGTTTGTTCACTTTCCTCATACAAATAGAAGGGCAGCAGAGGTTTTAAAAGCATGAAACTGGTGTGCAGTATTCAGAGACTTGGGTGTACTCACACAGGGAGAAATGATGTAACTTCAGATATAACAAGCAATGAAGGTAAGTGGCGTACTGGCCTTGATTGAAATAGGGTTGGAGTGCAGCAAAGACACTTTTCTGCAAGTATACAGGGTTTTGTTGAGACCATAGTTAGTATATTCAGTACCATTTTGGTCTCTGTATTTTAGGGTACAGTGGAAGTTGAGTGGATTGGCCCTCATTGTCCCTCAGGGCTGAGTAAATGGGACCAAAACTCTTGGAATTATGAAGGATAATGTGATCTGTCAGAAATGTCAAACCAACACTGAAAGTTGTTTCTGCTAGCTGGACAATCTAGACCGCAAAGATTGGTTTGTGGATAAGGGGTCAGTCGTTAAGGTCTCCATTGAGAAGTGACTTATCACAGTGTTCAGAATTGCCTGGCCCAAGAGAGTTGATTGCTCCACTGTTGAGTGTATTTGAGTCTGGGATAGACAGTTTTGAATTGTCGAATTTGGTAATTGGGTGGGAAAGTGGAGTTGAAACTCTAGACGAGTATTGAATGTATTGAGCAGCAAAGCAAGCTGAAGAACTTTACTAGTCTGTTGCTGTTCCTATTTCTTGTGTTCTTATGGTGACCTATGCTTTTAGCAATTGTTCCAGACTTGATGTATTGTACAGTGGATATAGAGTTGTCTAGCCCAGAAGGTCCAAAGTTTTTATTCACAAGGAGCTGTTCCAAGTTACATTGTGGTTATCTGGTAGGCCTCTGTATCCCTGGATTAGTAAGAGGAGTGAGCATATGGGTGAACTTTGGTCTCCTGGTTGTTTGGTCATTGACACCTGTTGGGTGGGTGCCGTTTCTGTTGGTCCACAGCAGGATTAGAGTGATGGTGCAGTTCATCTATGGTCAGACTGCCTGCTGACACTTTTGAGCGATAGCCACTCAGATGCAACAGCCAGAGAGTTGGCTGCCAGTCTGGGAGCTGTGCCCTGCATGAGTTGGCAAGGGAAAATCTGGATTCAAGGGGAGAGTAGTGAGGTGGATTATATATTGTCAAAGGAAAACTATTTATTCTCAAACCATGCAGTTCTCTTGCTGATGCTCATGGTGTGGCATTTGAGGAGGGCCTTGCTAAGATTAAGCACTGATGGTATGATTCCAAGTCAGGCTGATATGTGGTTTGGAGGCACTTTTCAGATGGTGTTACTGAAAAATATGTGCAGTTGCCCTTCTCAAGGGGCCTAGGTAATGCAAGATTATTGTGTTCCTTCCTGTGGCTAATGTTGCAACCACAAGATTCTCTTGACTTCTTCTTACTGATGTCTCCATTTGCAATCTCCCAACTGTTTGGCAGCAAGCCAGCAGGTAGGAAATTTGATCAACTCAGTTGCATTTATCTGTTATCAATTTCACTCCCCTTTATGTCTAGTGTGTTTCTGTCCCTTTTGTGAGGAGGATGTTGGGACTCATGTATAACTAGGTTTTGCTGCCCAACATACTAGATCACAAAAGAACCAACCTAGATTGTTGCTGTTTGTCTGTTTTTTTGATGCAGAAAGTTGGAGGGGTGTGAGGAGGCAGGCTTCTCAATTCAGTCCGTCGCCAGCTAAACCAGCCACATCCCAGAGTAACTAACCTGTTCCTTTCCAGGAGGAGGTCGTTCGATTTCAGAGGGAACAGCAGGAGGAGGTTGCCCGGCGCCAAAGAGAAGAGGAGGATCGTCGACAAGAGGAAGCCCTGAGGCGACGTGATGAAGAAGAAAGACGGCAGATGGAGGACATCCTCCGTAAGCAGGTGATTTGCTACGCCTTTCACGTTGGGAGCGGTGAGGTATGTGTGTTGGGCAACCCTCCTTTAAGCTGCAACAGACAGATGTATTACTGGCCCCTCAGTCCCCATCAAGCCTTTTCATTCAGTTCAGTGACTTGAGCAAAGACTGAGAAATAAAGAGGCCACATTATGGAGCCCTGTATAATTGCTGCATGCATTGTGGGTGCACAGAGATCTTGCTGCAAAATATCTGCGCACCCACAACGCATGTAGCATTCTCCAGGATTTTCACAGAGCAAAGTTCAGACTGGTGTGATATTGCCTTTTTTATTTAAAAGACCTATGTTTTGCTGCTTCAGAGATAGAAACCTATAACAAGAGGAGGCCACTTGACCTGTTGTGCCAGTGCTCGCTTTCAGAAAGAGTAATTCTTCTGTAACCGTGCAAGTTCCCCATCCTCCATTGATAATTTCAATTAGCGCCACCTTATTCAGGTAATGATTAGATCCTATAACTGAGTGGGTGAGGAAAATATATCTCCTTTATCCCCCTTCATAAATTATTTTAAATCTTCAATCTCTGGTTATAGACATGGCACAGAATTAGGCCATTTGGCTTATCAGTTTCATGTAGTTCCCTATATGGCAGTCCACTCATACTTTATTGATGCACTTATCAGAGGAAATAATTTTTTCTATCTCTGCAATAATCTTGACAACCTCTCTAAGGTCATCTCTTAATCCCTCTGTTCTGAGAAGAGCCTTCACTTTTCCACCCTCCCCTCTGACGTCCCTCATCCCAACCAACCACCTCTGAACCTTGTAGAAAATCATATATTTACATTCTCTTCTATGTTTCTACACTCCCAAAAACGCAAGAGTTAGATGCAGGAATAGGCAATTTTGGACCCTCCCACTGAGGCAAGGAAAGGATGGTAAGAGGAAGGAGCCTTGGACGACAAGACATGTTGAACACCTAGTCAAGAGCAAGAAGGAACCTTACTTAAGGTTGAGGAACCAAGGATCAGACAGGGCTCTAGAGGTCTACAAGGTAGTCAGGAAGGAACTAAAGAATGGATTTAGGAGAACTAGAAGGGGGTATGAGAAAACCTTGGCAGATAGGACCAAGGAAAACCCCAAGGCTATATATGCTTGAGTGAGGAACAAGAGGATGGCCAGAGTGAGGGTAGGGCCAATCGTGGACAGCGGAGGGAACTTGTGTGTGGACTCACAGGAGGTAGGGGAGGTCCTTAATGAATACTTCACTTCAGTATTCAGCAGTGACAGGGACCTTGACGTTTGTGAGAACAGCATGAAACGGGCAGATATGCTCAAGCAGGTTGTTGTTAGAAAGGAGGATATGCTACAAATTTTTTTAAACATGAGGATTGATAAGTCCCCTGGGCCAAATGGGATATACCCAAGGTTTCTATGGGAAGCGAGGGAAGAGATTGATGCCCCTTTGGCAATGATCTTTGCATTCTTGTTGTCCACTGGAGTAGTGCCAGAAGATTGGCGGGTGGCAAATGTCATTCCCTTATTCAAGAAGGAATAGGGATAATCCTGGAAATTACAGACCAGTCAGTCTGTCTTCTGAAGTGAGCAAATTATTGGAGAGGATTCTGAGAGATAGTATTGATGATTGTTTGGAAGAGCACAGTTTGATTAGAAATAGTCAGCATGGCTTTGAGAGGGGCAGGTTAGACAGAGGATCTCAATCGGCACAGGCTTGGAGGGCTGAAGGGCCTGTTCCTGTGCTGTAATTTTCTTTGTTCTTTGTCACACCTCACAAGCCTCAGTGAATTCTTTGAGGATGTGACAAAACACATCGATGAAGGTAGAGCGGTGAATGTGGTGAATATGGATTTTGGCAAGGCATTCAAAAAGGCTCCACGTGGTAGGCTCATTCAGAAAGTAAGGAGTCATGAGATTAAGGGAAATTTGGCTGTCTAATAGATGACAGAGGGTGGTAGTAGATGGAAAGTATTCAGCCTGGAGTTCGGTGACCAGTGGTGTTCCGCAGGGATCTGTTCTGGGACCTCTGCTCTTTGTGATCTTTATAAATGACTTGGATGAGGAAGTAGAAGGGTGGGTTAGTAAATTTGCCGATAACATGAAGGTTGGTGGAGTTGTGGACAACGTGGAGGGCCGTTGTAGGTTGCAAAAGGACATTGACAGGATGCAGAGCTGGGCAAAGAAGTGGCAGATGGAATTCAACACAGAAAAGAGTGAAGTGATTCATTTTGGAAGTTTGAATTTGAATGCAGAATACAGGGTTAATGACAGGATTCTCGGCAGTGTGGAGGAACAGAGAGATCTTGGGGTCCACATCCATAGATCCCTCAAAGTTGCGACCTAAGTTGATAGGGTTGAAAAGAAGGCATATGGTGTGTTAGCTTTCATTGGCAGGGGATTTGCGTTTAAGAGCCGTGATGTTATGCTACAGCTCTATAAAACTCTGGTTAGACCACACATGGAATATTATGCTCAGTTCTAGTCACCTCATTATAGGAAAGATGTGAAAGTTTTAGAGAGGATGCCGAGGAGATTTACCAGTATGCTGCCTGTACTGTGGTACGTTTAGGGCTAGGGTCACGTCTTATTTCGAAGGGTTGAGGGAGCCAGAGCTTTTTTTCATTGGAGCGAAGAAGGAATGAGAGGTGACTTGATAGAGGTTTACATGATAAGAGGCGTGGATAGTCAGATGTTTTCCCAAGGCAGAAATGACTATTACGAGGGGGCACAATTTTAAGGTGGATGGAGGAAGGTGCAGGGGAGATGTGAGAGGTAGGTTCTTCACAGTGTTGGTGGTCACGTGGAATGCGCTGCCGCCAGTGGTAGCGGAGTCAGATACATCAGAGACTTTTAAACGACTCTTGGATAGGCACATGGAGGATAGTAAAATATAGGGTACGCAGAGTAGATTGATCTTCGTAGGATAATAGGTTGACACGACAAGGGCCTGTACTTAGCTGTACTGTTCTGTGTTCTAACATCTGCAAATAGTGTGACTAATCTGATTGTGGCCACAACTTTATCTTTCTGCCTTCACCCGAGAAACTTCAACTCCCTTGTCAGTCAAAAAGCCTCTCTAACTTTGTTTTGAGAGTACTCAATAACTCACCCTCCACTGCTATCTAAGAGAATTCTACCAACCCTCGAGAAAAAGATTCTTCATCTCCATTTCAAACATTTCCACTTTAAGCTAGCATCTCTGTTTAAATGAGCAACTCTAAATATTTAAACCATGTCCTGTAGTTCTAAACAACCCCCTGCACAAAGGGAAATACTGTCTCAATATCTGCCCTGTCAAATCTCCTCAATTTTGAATTTTTTTTTAGTCAGATCACCCCTCTCGACCTCTAAGCTGTGCAACCGCTCCAAAAGTTAGTGTGTTTCCTAGCATTGACTTCCAGTTTTATAAGTTGCTCAAATGTCAGCACATAAGAAAAAAAAAATGAGGAAATGTAGGGCTCGCCCTCAACTTTTCTTCATAAGCCAGCACCTTTATCCCAGGAATAAACCTAGTGAATCTTCTGTGAGCTACTCCTAATGCAACTATTCCCTTCAGGAGACTAAAAATACACGCAGTGCTCTAGATTTGGTGTCACTAAGATTTGAAGTATTGCGAGAGGGGTTGGAAGTGGTGCTTATTGTCGATGGCATTCCACATAGGAAAAAATGGTTTATCCTCCTGTATAATTTTCCTCTTCTTTTTCTAGTTCCCTACATGTAATGGTAGGTTAGAAAGTCTAAGAGCCCTAGTAATGATGGAGAGTGTTAGAGGTTCCACTGCACTGCCTACCCCATGCTGCTGCTGCCTTTTACAGTATCTTATTGACAGATTGGGCACTGGGAAATTGTATTATAAATCCACACTAGATGTTGCAATATTGAGGCAAGCCCTTCCAGCTGTTTTGATGAAGCTGCACCCTGGCCGCCTCCAACTACTTTTTGTCATCCAAGCAACTTTGAGCTCAGTTGTATGCACTTTCTCCTCTAAGTCATGAGATCCCAGGTTAACAAGTCCCATTCTGGAACTTTGAGACTGATGCTCAGGTGCAGCTGCACTCTTAGATGTGATGTCTCCCTGCTTGGAAAGATGTGGAATCTTCCATGGCATTCTTTCTGGAGAGTTCCTTCTGGCTAGTATTTATCCCAAAGCCACCATCGCAGAATAAAATTACCTGGTCATGATCACATTGCTTATAAAACCATAATGTAGAACAAAGGATTTAATTCTGTTCCACCATTCAATCATGGCTGTGGAATCTTGCTGTGCACAAATTGGCTGCCACATTTCCAACAGCAGCTGAGTCAAAATTACTTTGGCTGTAAGGTGCTTTGATTCTCTGTGATTGTGCAAGTTATTACATAGACGCAAGTCCTCCTTTCCTTCCCTTTGCCCCACGTGTGCAGCCTCACCCGAAATGCATCTGTGCTTCTCTTCTCATCTGCTCTATGTCATCACGTCTTGTTGTTCAGGAGAAAGACAGGAGGCAACAGGATGAAACGCGCCGGTGGCTGGAGGAAGAGGAGAGCAGGCGCCAATTGGAGGAGGAAGCCAGGCGAAGGCTTGCCGAGGAGGAGGAACGGAAACGAAAGGAAATGGATCTGCAGCTTCAGCGGCAGCAGGAGATGCTGCGACACAGGCAGCAGCAAGAGGCTCTGAGGCGTTTACAGCAGCAGCAGCAATTAGCACACATAAAGGTAACACTCACCTGCCAGTGCTGCTGGAAACTTGCATCACTGGATCTCTGTGCTTATCTGAAGTCCTGGATTTGATTCCCATTAGATCAAAATCTCCTTGCAGTTTGTTGAATGAGATGAGTCTGACTCATCTGAGCTTGTCTCAATCTAGTACTAGTTGTACCCTTAGCATTTGTAATACAATTATCCTTTACCACTAGCCTCTTACAAACTTGCTGATCCATGTATGCTGGGCCTCTGACCATGGGTGTGGATTCTAATTGAACTGATGTTGACTGTCTCTCACTCTTCAAAAGACACAAAAAGGTCGACAGAGAACAGTGTTATCACCATTTCCTGCAGCAAGTGAAAGGGCCACGTCAAAAGGACTTGTGGATTTTTATTCTCTCCCCTTCTGTATAACAATGCATGTCTTCTTGGGAGCTGTCTTAAGGGGAAGGATTCCATGAAATTTGCTAATCTTGTAATATTGGGAATTGGATGAAGGACCTCACTGCTGAGGTCAACATTTATCACTCATCCCTTAATTGACCTTGAAGCGTGGCTAACCCAGCCGTTTTCAGAGAGCAGTTCGGTATCAACCATGTTGCTGTGGGTCTGGATTCACGTGTAGGTCAGACCAGGTAGGCATGGTAGGTTTCTTTCTCTGAAATGTAATTAGATGTTTAATAACTAACAGTAATGATTTCTGAAGTCACTTAGCAGTTTGTTAACTGATTAAATTCCTGGAGTTGCTACAGTGGGATTTGAAACCATGCCCCCACAGCATGACCCTACACGGCTGGTTTATTGGTTCACTGACGTATCCACTTGGCCACTGTTCTGTGTGGGTGAAGCATAACCACTAGGACAGACAGACCTGTTGGACTGAATGATCGGTTTCTGTGTTGGTGATGTCACTAAACATTGCCATGTCTGAAATGAACTGTTGTTTCTTCATCAGATCCCCTCTTCTACTTCATGGGGGCAGCAGTCCAACTCGGTACCACCACTTCAGAAATTGGAGGAAGAAAGGGAGCGACACCGCAGGGAGGAGGTAAGAATGCACTCGGAGTCATAGAGGTATACAGCACGGAAACAGACCCATCGGTCCAACTTATCCATGCTGACCAGATATTCGATATAAATCTACTACCCATTTGCTTGTTCAAAGCAAGGATATACTTGGATGCTACCACGTTGCTTGCTTTTTGCAGTCTGGGAGCCTATACGGGAACATATCTATTGCCAAGGTGAGCCTCTTCCTTTCCTTGCCTGACATTCCTGGACGTCTGTTTTGTCTGCTGTGGTTACAGTGATTTGTATCCCAGCTTTGTCACTGGAATTCTAAGGAAGACCTTTGCTTCCTGCCCGCTGTTCCTGGTGGAGACAAATGAAAGAAGCTAGCAGGTGGTTCAATGTGACCAGTATTTCTTTTGCCATAAGTAGTGCATGTGTGGCCACTGAGGCATCAACGAAGCTGGTATTTCTGATACAGAAGGGTCGGCAGGTTGGTGTAGATTGCTTTATATTGCCAAGAATTGCTATCGTCTGAATTGCAGCCTTTCAAAGTGTACATGAGTTTCCATCACATGGTAATCTAACGCAGGATGAAAGTGATTCCACTCCAGGGACGTAAAATTCCTTCAGGCTCTGCTGTGCAGTCTTGCAAAACAAGTAAATTCTCCTGTCTCAGTGGGGTATGGCAGGAACTCTCCCCACCTTGTCTAAATGAGCACGAATCTTGAGAGACTTCAAATCGGTGTGGAAACCAGCAGGGTGTTTGACTTGCAGGCAGGCTTGACCCTGTCCTCCACTTTGAGGTCAGTGAGCAGAGAACCTTGAGCAGGAATACCCTCCTCCTAACCTCTTCTGATTATTAAGACTATTTGTAAGACCTTTCACTCTCCTGAACTCACCCAACCAGTGCATGCTGTGAACTGAGTCCACCACAGTATGTCCTGTGCTGTTTAGTTTGCTGGATGCCTTTGCTAAGCTAGTGAACAGCTTTGACTTCATTTGTTGCAGTCAACAAAAAAGCAGTTTGCATTTCTCTGGTGCCCTTAACCTGTCCAAATGTCTCGAGGCCATTCATGTGTGCAATTGACCAAAATTTGATACCAAACCTCTTAGTGAGATGTTAAGAGGGTTCCAAAGCTCAGTCAGTAAGAATGAGGAGGGGAGGAATGAGAGGCAAATTTCAGAGCTTGGAACCTCCAGAAAGCTAAAGTGATGTAGCAATTAAAACCAGGCAAGCTCTCATGTCTAAAATTTGAGGAGCAGGAGGCATTTTGGAGATTATCGGGTCAGGGGTGATCGCGGAGATGAGGAAGGGCAAGACCTTGTTGGAACTTGAAAACAAGGCCAAATATTTTACACAAGGCAATGCCATACTGTAACGTGTAAATGCTATTGTGGTCTCATAATAGGACTCTCATTCTTGGCTTCTAAAGTCAGGCTGACATCAATGCATGCATCCATAGATTGAATAGTATTAAGGAGTCGATTGTACTAGATTTCTGCACGTAGAATGTAGTCTGTAGTTATTCTGCAGACAAAGTGGTAGCTTGGTGTGCTATGGCTGATGGGCAGAAGTCAGCACCAGCTCGGGCTGTTCCCATCTATACATGTCAACCATCCGTGGTTAAAAGAACATTTGTTCTGGCTTGATAATGCGTGTGTTCTACTGTTTGTAAATGCTAATGTTCTCTGTTGCAGCAGTGTCGTCAGCAACAGGAGATAATGAAAGCCCTTCAACAGCACCAGCAGCAGAAGTCACCTGGCTGGAACAATCTCCCCAAGCAGTCAATGTCTGTCAAGTCGTTATTGGAGATGCAGCAAGAGCTGCAGAAACAGCAACAGCAGAGGGCACAGGCACGAGCAGTGAGTATCCTTTAGCCCACCCAAATGCAAATCCTTCCACACACAATGCCTTCTCTTGCCAAGTTGATTCTTTCTGGGGCTACATCTCTTTCCATCAGTGTGATGTTTATGTCAGTAAGGGCATTCACCTGTGTCTCTCACTTGAACCCCATGCTGTCCTTGCCAGAGGCACACTGTTGTGAGCCAAGGAAATGAACAGCTTCAGGCACAAACTATGGTAATGTCACAGATCCTTCCAAAATTTGTTCACGTGTAGAAACTGCAGTCAGGTAAGAGAAGTCACAAAGATGCAGAGCCATCTTGGCTTTACCTCAGTGGCACTTCTGTTGCAGTATTGCTTGGCTGCCACCTCTGCATCAGGTGGTTAGTGCACTTCAGTCTCTAGTGGATATTAAGGGCTGTTACTGAAACACGGTTCACAAATAGACAGGACTGGTAGCTTAATGTTCTGGAGTATAGCTGCTGTAGGAGGGATAGAGAGGGAGGCAAGACAAGAGGGGTGTTGTGTTTTTGGTCAGGGATAACATTATGTCTGTACTTGGGGAGAAAGTTCCTGTGAAATCGTCCAGTGATGTTACATGGGTGAAACAGAGAAATAAGAAAGGGATAATGACCTATTTGGGATTGTATTGTCAGCAACACGCACGTGCACACACTTTAGAAAATGAGAAGCAAATATCTTGGATATCTGTGAGAAAAGTAGGATTATAATGGTAGAGGATTTTAACTTTACAAAAATAGACAGGACTTTTATAGTTTTAACGGGTTGGGTAGGAAGGCTTTAAGCATGTACAAACTTTCTTTTTCAATATGTGGATGTACTGACTAGAGGAAGAGCAATACATTTCATTCTGTATGGAAATAGGGCAGGACAGGTGACTGAGGTGTCAGTGGGGAAGCACTTTGGGGCTGGTGATTGTAATTCTACAGTGCATCTAGTGAACAGTACTCGCTGCTGCTGAGTGTCAGTGGATGCTTGTGGGTGCAGTGCCAATCAAGTGGGCTACTTTGTCCTGAATGGTGTCAAGCTTCTTGAGTGCTGGAGCTGCACCTGTCCAGACAAGTGGGGAGTGTTCCATCACACTGCTGATTTGTGCCTTGTTGATAGACAGGCTTTCAGGAGTCAGAAAGTGAGTTACTCGCTGCAGTATTCATAGTGTGTGGCTTACTCTTGTAGCTACTGTATTTATGTGGTGCATCCAGTTGAGTTTCCGACCAATGATAATTCCCAGGATGATGGTTGTGGTGGACTGGTTGGTAAGGTTAGATCACGTGGTATCCAGGGGACCTAGCCAGTTGGATTCAAAATTGGCCTGAAGGTAAGAGACAGTGGGTGGTGGTGGAGGGTTGCTTTTTGGAAGCCTGTGACCAGTGGTGTGCCACAGGGATTGGTGCTAGGTCTGCTGCTTTAGTCATTTATGTAAATCATTTTGATTGTGAATATAGGAGGCATGGTTAATAAGTTTGTTGATGACAACGAAGTATTTGGAGTAGTGGACAGTGAAAGTGATTATCTTAGGGGACAACAAGACCTTGGTCAGATGGGTCAGTGGGCTAAGGAGTAGCAGATGGAGTTTAATTTACACAAATATGAGGTGTTGCATTTTGGTCACGGAAGCTAGGGCAGGTTAATGGTAAAGTTCTGGGGAGTGTTGCCGAACAGAGACCTAGGGGCGCTGAGCTCTTTGAAAGTGCGGTTGCAGGTCGACAGGGTGGTGAAGAAGGCATTTAGCACACTTGCCTTCATTGGTCAGAACATTGAGTATTGGAGTCAGAATGACATGTTGCAGCTGTACAGGACATTGGTGAGGCCACTTTTGGAATACTACTTGCAATTTTGGTTGTCCTTCTATAGGAAGGATGTTGTTAAAGGTGAGATGGTGCAGAAAAGATTTATGAGGATGCTACTGGGACTGAAGGGTTTGAGTTATCAGTGGAGGCTGAATTGGCTGGGGCATTTTACTCTGGAGTGTCAGGCTGAGGGGTGATTTTACAGAAGGGCAAAAATGGCCAGTTTCTTTTTCTTAGGGTGGGGAGTCCAAAAATAGAGGGGTTAGGTTTTTAAGGTGAGAAGCAAAAGTTTTAAAAAGGACCTGAGGGTTAACTTTTTCATGAATAGGATGGCGTGTGTATGGAACAAGCTGCCGGAGGACGTGTTGGAGGCTGGTAAAATTGCAACATTTTAAAAGGTACCTGGATGAGTATATGAATGGGAAGGGTTTAGAGGCCAAATGATGGCAAATAGGACTATTTCACACTGGGATGTCTGGTTGGAATGAACGAGTTGAACCCCATGGTCAGTCTCCATGCTGAATGAATCTATGACAGAGAAAATTGAATATTGTTTCCGAAAAAGTGCTCGCTAAAATTCAGGGACAACACAATGTGGAACTGGAGGAATATAGTAGGCCAGGCAGCATCAGAGGAGCAGGAGATTTGATGTTTCGGGTTGGGACCCTTCTTCAAAAAAAAATTTCTGAAGAAGGGTCCTGACCTGAAGCGTCAACTTTCTTGCTCCTCTGATGCTGCCTGGCCTGCTGTGTTCCTCCAGCTCCACATTGTGTTGTTTCTGATTCCAGATCTTGCTATTTCTTGATAAAATTCAGAAGCTTTTATTGATGATATATTTTGTGTTTACCTTTTCCTTCTCTGTCTTTTTCTTATCCCTTCTGCCACATCTTGTTCCTCTTCCTCATCATTCATGTTCATGGTTCTCTCTCACCATCAGCCTTTTCCTTCCCTTTCCCTTGTTCTTCAGATTTCCTCCTCTCTCACCCTCCTCCTCTGTCTCCCGATCTGTTTTCTCTCCTCAAGTTGCCTGTAGTGCCTTGCCCTCTCCTCTTGCCTTGCTCCTCATGGAGTACTTGTTTGCCCTCTGGCCTTTTCCTGATTCCCACTCAGTTTGTCTGAAATGGAGAGGCACCTGCTAACTAATTTCAGTTTATTTCACTTTGGGTTGGCCTGTTAGTTTGGCTCTGCAACCTCATAGTCAATAGCTCAGACATATTGCAGTGTTGTTTTTCTAAATCTTTGCTATTTACTTGCGGTGTCCTTGTTTTTGCCTGCCATTAGCATTCCAGTATGCCTATGAACAACTCTTCAGTGTGGGGATTGCCTGGCCAGTGGGGGTCCGATATGAGCAGCATGTGGAGCATGCACGAAAATAAGAACTCTAACATGAGCCTTTGGGGAGACGAAGCTGTGAAGAGCACAGGCCCTGTGATTAGAAGTGCTGGACTAAAGAACAGCAGGAGTAGTCCTTCATTGAGGTTTGTCTCTTTTTCAATTTATTTTGAGTGCTCACTGTTGTTTTAATAAATGATTGTTCGTGTTGAATGGACATTTGTGTTGTCAGAATGTTTAAAAAACAGCTGTGTGAGGTGTGTGTTTTAGGAGCGCTTTACCTGAAAATGTGATGGAAACCCAGTTGTATGTGAGATTGTAAATGGGAGTTGGACAGGTACCTAAGAATGAGGAACTCAACAGAGGTTACAGTAAAAATAAAATTTCAGATATACCAGTACTGCTGCAATCAGTCAAACGGCCTGCATTTGAGTAAAATATTTTGCTTTAGTTAGCAAACCAGGAGCTTGTAATAGTTTCAAAACTTCAGTTTTATGTAACTTACTTCTAAAGTTCACTTAGGAGGAGTGTCATGTTTTGAATTTATCTAGTTGACATTTTGAAGTTTGGGTGACAACAAACCTTTTTTAACATTTCTTCTGCAGTGACTCATATGGAATTCCTACCAGACCAAGCAAAAAGAAAACTGAGGAGGAGGAAAAGTTACTGAAGCTGTTCCAGGGAATGAGCAAAACTCAGGACGGCTTCACTCAGTGGTGCGAGCAAATGCTACATGTCCTTAACACAGCCAATAACCTTGATGGTATGTGTAAATGGTGCCCATTTCTCTTCAGTCTAACTCCCTTTGACGTAGTCCTGTAGCTAAGTCGGGGAATGGGATCTTGTGCTGTGAAATCCTACTGCAAAGATTTGTCAGGTTTTTTGTTTTGTCGGCCTGATTGTATCAGAAGGTAACATTTCCTGCTTTGGGTACGCAAGCGCGACACAGTTTGTTCAGCTTCTTCCTGGGTAGTGTGACTGTGGAAGAGGGGTTGTGCCTCTGCATGGCACACATAATGGAACTATATTTCTAAGTTTTTTCCGTAAGGTATCTAATAAAGATCCTCTTACCTTATGAGAGGGTGATGAATAACCTGTCCCCTGATTGCTCTCAGGTTGCTGCCAATTGTGGTAAACTCATTGTCCTTCAACCTTTCCCCTCCCACCATGGTACACACATTTCTTGCAATTCACTGACTTGGTGTTTTAGGGGCAATGGATGTGAATCCATCCATTGCATGACTTGCTGCCTGTTTCTGCACTGAATGATTCCATCTCATCGTCTTCAGTTTCCACGTTGCTCTGTTTATCAAACTCTGGCATCCAATAGAATTGTGAAAATCTTGATCTGGAATTTCACTTGGATGCTGAAGGATTGTATGTAAAAGAGCTTGTCCCCATCCTAATTTCTTTTACTCAGGGTTTGGTTGAGTTTTCCTTCAGTTGGTGAAGCTTTGTACTTTCAAAGCATTGCAATAGCCAAGTGCATGTTTTAGGTGCTTGGTATCCATATTGAGCAATCCTAGGCCATGCGTTACAAAGTAAAGTTGCTGTTGATTTACCTCAGCTTCAGAAGAACACCCTTTGCTCCGGCCAGTATTAATTTTTTCCCTTTACCACACTGGCTTTTGCAGTTCTATGGTTTTTAGTCCCATCATTGCTCAGAATGGAATTGCAACTGCCAAGACTCAACTTTTAAGTTGGACCTGAGAGAAAGTAAACCTGGCTTGTGTGGGTCTTTGGTTTGGATGTGCAGAATTTCTCATTTGGAAAGCTGACCTCCTTAGTGTTCTTATGGATTTCCTTGTTGTTTCAGTACCCACATTTGTATCCTTTCTTAAAGAAGTTGACTCACCATATGAGGTGCATGATTACATCCGTGCTTACCTGGGTGACACCCCAGAGGCCAAAGAGTTTGCCAAGCAGTTCCTGGAGCGTCGTGCCAAACAAAAGGCCAACCAACAAAGACAACAACAACAGCAGGTAGCGTATGAATGATAAAACATGCAGGGCAGGCTCTGCTTTCCCATCAACAGAATGCATCTTCCATAAATTTGCAAAAGTCTTACTTATCTTTGCATGTGTACCTAATGAATTGGCATCAGATTAATGGAGTTATCTTTCCTTCTTCAAACAGATTTGAAACCGGTTTCAGAAACTGGCAATTTTTCATTTTATTGTTCTTTTCCTTTTTTCTCCATTCTGTCTTTACTTTTGCCAGTGTTAAACTTTCTAGCTCACTCATTATTAATTTATTTGGTGGCAATTTTCCTTTGGTTCCACATGCTGTGCACATTGTGGGAGAGTAGCCCAGCTTCACAGAATCTCAATTATTACAGCACAGAGAAAGGCCATTCTCCACCATTACACTTGCATGTCAACCAGTGCGACTGAAAAAGCCACCAATAGTATCATGAAACCTGAGCCTGCACTTGTCTCTTTATATCTTTGAGCTCTGGTTGCCAGAATTTGGGGCTAGGCTTTTGCATTCCACAATGTGAAGTTGGACAGAGCATATAATCTGTTGTCTATCTAACGTGTCTTTAGTTTTCTTTTGTTTGTTTACAAAGCTAGCAGAGGTTGCTTAATATTAAGGAAAATATCATAACAAGCTGCCAGCATGGAACAGGAAGGCAATTACTTCCACAATAACGCAATGTGTAGGTCCTTGGCCTTGGAAACCATCTTGTATCATTTGAGTATGCCACAGTAGCATCAGTTTAGAAAGGGCAGGCTTCCAGGCAGTGCACATGGGTACTCTACTGCGTGGTGCCTAACTCATTCCCAAAGTAGAAGTCTTGTAGAACCCTGCTTCTGAGCCAGAAACTGCAGGTTTGAGGGCCACAGAAGTTGCCTTTGTAACATGGCCAAGCATTGATAGCCAGCCCTGTTAATCTTACCCTCTGCCAAAGGAGTGTTGGAAAGAGCAGAAGAGTTTCCTGGTCAACGGATCCCAGCCTGGGAATAATTGGAGAGGGTTAGCAGCAGAGAGGGCAACCTGGCTGTAAAAACTGCTTCTATAATGAGTGTTGTGTCAACCCTGTATAACATGAAAACCCGCCCCAAGTGAGTGGTGATTGTGCTCAATCATAACCTGAAATATTTTTTGTAGAGGTTAAGTTTTTTGAGGTGTTTATACTTGCTTAAATAAAAATTCATTCTTGAAATTATAAGCAAGACTAACTACTGGCATTCTGGCCATTCTCACCCCCACCCTTGAAAAACGTGTGATAAAGAAGCTATTTGAGTTGCTACGGTTCTTGTGATAAAGGTGTTATTATGGCAGTTAGGTCAGGGCTTCCAGAATTTTGGTCCTGCAGTATTGAAAGGAGCAGTGAGAAGTTTTTTTTTAATTGTATTCTTTCATGCAGTATAGATGTTGCTGGTAAGGCTAATATTTGTTGTCCATCCCTAGCTGCCTTTGAACTGAGTGGCTTGTTCAGCCACGTCAGAGGCTTTGTGAATGAGTCACGTTGCTGTAGGTCTGCAGTCACATAAGCTATATCGGGTAAAGACAACACATTTCCTTCCCTGAAGTGTATATGTGAGACAAGGGGATTTTACATCAGCCACCAATAGTCTAAGGAATGGTGATCATGAAACCAGAAGTCTGTTTCAGATTTATTAATTGGATTTCAATTCCACCACCTACTGTGCTGGGATTTGAGCCCGTGTCTCTGAAGCATTAGTTGGGGTCTCTAACAGAGTAATTCAGTAACATTATTATCACAAACACGCCACCACCGTCCTCCCCCTAATTTGGAGAAGATTGTATACTCTGACACCTGCAAGCCTTGTTCTTCTCAGTGGTCAAGACCCCAGCTTTTGAAGGAATCTTGAGTTGTTGTAGCGTTTGGATTATAATGGTACACACTACTGCCACTGGGTTGGAGGGAGTGGATATTTAAAACAGTAGTTGGGCTGTTTACCTCTACCTCTGTCTTTAAAGATAACTCTCCTGTCTTGTTTGTCAATTTTGCAGAGAGCTAGCTCTCCGCTTTATTTAATTGGTGAGAGCCCTGGGGGTTTCAGGCGGTTTGGGATAGTAGATCATGAACGACATCAACTATGATGCATTCCTGCAATGTCTGTTTTGAGAATGAAGCCTATTCAAGGTGTGGGAGCTGTGATCTTAAGTGTCTGTGGATAGGATTGTCAGTGAAGGACTCCAGACTTTTAAAACAAACAAACACGCGCGCACACACACACACTTTTTTTTTGGTTAACGCATATTGGATGTGACGAAGTATAGATACAGTGAGTCTTTGTACTCTTTTTTGGTGGTTGCTTGCGTCTCATTTTTATCTGCCTCATGGTCATGGGATAGTTTTAAGGGTTAGAGCGAAAACCCATGCTGTCAAAGCAGAAGGAATGGGGTTTGAGTAAATCTGAATTGTCTTCAGTGCGAGTAACATCCTTCAAAGAGTTAAATCTATTACTATACATAATATGGGGTTCCTTGCTGTCATGTTGATAATTAATCATTGACTCACTGATTAAGGCTTCCTTCCCTGGGGGTTATTTATGGTTGTGTGGAAAGGGGTTGTATGTCAGTGAACATCAGTTGATATCTAGCCTGATCCTGAATAACCTCATTGTCTTCTAAGTACTCTGGTTCTAAGGGCAAATTCTGGAAAAAAATATCTCCGTCCATCTTTTTTTCTTTCCCTTGTGGGTTTCCTGGCCCCTCAGAGATGCATTGTATATCTGAGTCATGTGCCACTGTAATGTGCAGTGGACATTGCATTGGGATCCAATTCCCTAAGGATTTATGGTGTTTTCCCTTTCTTTCCTAGTTAACAAAGGAACTTTTGAGCCTCACTGGGAACCTCGCTCTGCAGCCTGACAGGTTACAGGTTAGCATGGAACTTTTTCTTTCCAGCCTATCTTGTTACTGCCATAGTTACAGCAGACCCAAGTGCAGGATTGTTTTTTGGTGATGTTTAATAGCTATCAAATCTGGCAAAAGCTGTCTGCTTGTTTAAAAGATGGTATAAAGTACTTGGAGTAAAAAGTAATGTTTTCCATGACCATTCTAACTTGGTCTACGTATTCTAGTTGTAAGTGTTTTGAGTTATGGAAAAGTTGTGTTCAAAGAACTTAGGGAATTGGCTAAGGGAAAAAGATTTGTCTGTAAAAATTTTGGATAAAATAAATTGTCATAATCTGATGAAGCAAGCATAGCATGAATCAGTGTCACCTTGAGGAAGAAAAACAAAAGATATTTTGGAAGGAACCGAATGTAAGGTTGAAGGAAAAGACATAAGTGACGGTGTTGTTTTCGGACTGAGTCTGAGAGTGGGACCCGGACATTGACGTGAAGAGCAACACTCCCAAATGAGAGCTGGGCAAGACTGGGGTATGACCTGTGGCTCAAGAACGTTGCTCAAATGCGTTGGGTTGAGACCTGACTAGATACAGAAGTTGAAGCTGTGAGCGTTGTGCTGCTGGGAGTCAGTAGAACACCCAGCAAGGACTGGGGAGGTGTGGGTTTGTGGAAAAGGATGTGATAAAAGGGGAAAATAATTCTAATCCTCAAGTATGGCATCATCTAGGGTGGTGATGGCTGGCCAGAAGAGTTGCTGTCAATTTCAGCAGGTGATTTTTGTTGCTATGTAGAGTTTGGCTATCAAATGGATGCTGAATGAGGGCAAGTGACCCATTGAAACACCTTAAGCATTACATTGCTGCAGTTCCAGCTAATTGTCTCACCTTAGAGTTTGGTGCAAAGTATCCTAAATTTGATAGCTATGCTAGATTTCCCAGGTGCCACAGCCTGTAGCGATTTCTCAGGCTGTCATGTGCAGCCAACAGCAGTGTTGAGAACAGGACTTTTGATGCTTAGATCGAGTAATGAGTAGGCTAATTTTTGAAGGCTGTCACTTGCCCTTGTGTGCCGTGTAATCAAAGTGGCTCCAAACCCATCATCTGTTTTGGCAGTAGGGGCATGTGTGGAATAGTTCCCACATAAGCAGCATTCACTGATGCTCCCAGTTAAGCACAACACGCAACACCCACCTGACCTCTGCATTAAGTGGTCTCATGACTACTTAATGGTTACTAATTCCGTAACTTGCCAGAGTTGCATTGGGATGACTGGGGAGAGGGAAATGAAAGGGGAGCCAACGTGACTTGTCTTGTGTGGAGCCATGTTGGTGGGTCCTGTAAGTGGTCTTTTTGTGATTAAGTCACTGACTCCACCCTGCTTTTTGCCTTAGTGCTCCCTTTGCTGAAGATGCCAGCTGATGCAGTGTTCTATTTCTATGCATGTAAGTTGCCCTGTTGCCATCTTACCACTAATAGGGGTACTTGTACCCAGCCTGAGCTGCCTGTGGCATCACACCAACATGTGGGCTGCCACCAGGGCTCAGGAGTTGGAACAGAGACTGTGCGCTTCCTCTGTTGTCATCAGCATCTCATTGAAACCCAATCCCCAGCAAGCCCATGGGCAGTGAAGCCGGTTGCAGCATCACTACCCACACGATTGATCACAGTTGCTCCCTCAAAAAGGATTGTGACAAACTAATTGTGTGATGGCTTCTCTTGTGCCAGGACTCCATCTGGGGAATCGGTTCAAACAGCCTACAGTCACTCTTCCAGGGTAATCACAACAGTGCACAGCAATCGTCTTACGAGAGCTCGCAAGCTGGGAAAAAGAAAAAGAAGCAAAAGATGGTGCGGGCTGATCCTAGTATCCTGGGTAAGAGTCGTTGTCCATTATGATTGCATTGCCACAATGCAAGGGGGAAGTGGTAGACTTGTAATCCAGCAGCCCAGGCCTTTGTTCTGGGGATACAAATTTGATACCTGTCACAGCAGACGGTGAAATGTTAAACCAATTTAAATATGTGGAATTAAAAGCAAATCCACAGTTGATGTTAAAAACCCATCAGGTCAATGTCCATTAGGGAAGGAAACTCCTTACCTGGTCTGGCTGACACATGATTCCAGCAAATTAGTCGACCCTTAACTGCCCTCCAGAAATTGGTGAGAGAGTCACTGGCTTCGAGGGTAATTTTTGATGGCAAAATCTAGTGACCACGTTACCTGAATAAAAAACATTTTTTAAATCCTAGAAGGGACACACGTTCAGGACTGAACACTTGCCTCCCACTCTGTAATCACTGATCTGGACATTTCCCAGTCCTTTCTGGTTCCGACCCATTTAGTACTTTTGGGATGTTACGTAACAGGAGACTTCATTCCGTCTAACTCTTGTTTTTACCCTAAAAGTTTAAAAAGGTTAACTAGGTAGTGCTATGTTGGTAAGATTGGGCTTCATCTTAAATCATGACAGAAATGTGCATCACAATGCATTTAGCTGTGTATACTTTCAGTTGGGTGCTTTTGCTTTTTTGCAAAATCCACTGTCTCATTCTGCCCACAGTCCCTGTCCCTAATTAGTTGTCTTGAAAGTAATTGGAGAGCTGGGGTCTGAGCGTTATTGCTTGAAGAAATGGTTTGTTCACCGTAGAAGAGACTGCCTCACATTCAGTTCCTTGCCTTTGCTTAGCTGTCAGCAGTAGGGCAGCAAAGACTAGGAAGAATTGGTTGCAATCCCTGCTAGTTGCAACTGGTGACCACTCCTGGAAAGTAGCAACAATAGTGAGTTCGTCTATGATGCTGCCTTCCTCAACAGTTTAATAACTGCGTGTTGCTTCAATTCAGTTCTCTATTATTCGTGTCTTGATGGAATTACCAGACAACACCAAATCGAGCATTTTACGAGTGAGAAGGGAATAATCATTTCCCGCAATGTCCATTTTGTATGGAAAGTTTGGCTTCCATTTGCATTCTGTATGCAGTGTTGGAAACTGGTTCCTTATGTCCGTGGTGCCACTACAGTGTGAATACTATCTACTACATTCCAATGTGGAGAGCCCCTGCAAACCCTGGAATGAAGCATGACAAGATTCTTCTGAGTTAAAGCAAGAAGTCTTGCTCTGATTCACTTTGCTTCTTCACACCTCAATTGTATTTCCAGTTCACAAACCAAATGAGAAGGCATTTTGGCTGCTTGGCCTATTCGTTGGATGTATTAGCATCATGGAATGCAGACAAGACAGCAGTTGGTGAAGGAGTAAAGAAAAATGATGAACAACCCCAAGTCAGGATGAGGAGGAAACAGTGGATTTTGAGGAACTAGTGGTACTTGTAGCTCATCTGTGCATGGAATTGACTGGATGTTTGGCTTCTTGCCCTGCTGTCTTTGATTACCAAAATACTTACTCTGTTCCAAAGTACCACACTTAGGAAGAATGCAGAAGCCCTGGGAAAGATGCAGAGGAGATTTTAGAGCTGTTACCCTAGAAGCAAAGGAGGTTGAGTAGAGATTTTACGGATGTGTACAAGATTGACCTATTTAGGTAAGGTAGTCAAGGGAAAGCCGTTTCCATGTAAGGACTGGGCACCCAGATTTAAGACTTTGCTAAGAGAATATTTTAAGGCATTGAATGGTGATGACTTTGAACTCGCTGCCGACAATGGAGGTAATGATTTCAAGAAGAGGTTAGATAGACACTTTAAGCAAATAAACTCAGGAATGTGAGGTAGAGTAGGAGAATGGAACTGAGTGGATTGTGCGTCTCCAAGAAACAATGACGACTTCAGTTCTGTTGATGACTTTGACTAATATATCTGTTGGATTTGTACAGTGAAGCTAGCTGAGCTCACCCTGGGGGTAGTTATATCTGATGCTGGCATCCATTGGACAAGGGAGGGGAAAGTTTAAATGAATCACCATAAAATGGAACTTACTTTATCCCTGATGTTGTCTTGTAGTCCTATTGTGAAATCTCACATTCTTGCACTGAGAGCATTTGTTGGCCTGAGACAGTGGTGTTAATTCTTGAGCCACTGCAGTGTGTAAGGTAAAGGTGCTGTAGCTTTTCTGCATGGAGACTTGTTGAGTGTCAATTACTTTGATATGGGGGCTGCAGGCCAGGCTAAGTAAGGATTTACTAAGCAATCTTAAAGGACCCCAGCAAATCTGTATTTTAAGCCAACTTTTATAACTTCACAGTGACTTCCACTGCCAGCTTTTTTTTAAAGTTCTGTTTTCCAGAGAGTTTAAATTCATTTCCTTGCGCTTTCACATTGAGAGTTGAACTCTCATCATCCTTGTTTTAACCATCTAGGCCTTTGGATTCCCCAGGCACAAGCCTTGCATTAGCATTCCCTTCTGTGCTTTATTAACTAAAGACATGATCAGGCATAAATCTATCACAAAACCTGTCTAAAAGCAGGCGAGATAAGTTGAATTTATATTAATTCCCATGTTGTCTTTCTTTACACAGGCTTTTCTGTGAATGCATCATCAGAGCGACTGAACATGGGAGAAATAGAGACAATGGATGACTTTTAAACAAGGTTTAAAAACAAACGATATTCCTAAAAGCTGCCTTTGACTCCTACTCGACCGTACCTGGAACATGCTTCATGGCAGGTGGTCACAGTGATGGATCCAGGATCTCCGCTCCCTCTGCTGGCAAGAAGTGTGAAATTCACTTAATTTTTTTGGTGAATCCTCTGGGTACTTCTGTTCTTCATTGGATGAAGCACCTTAATAACCATGCACTTTATTAGACGTTGTACATAGACTGAAACTGGAGGTTTTCTTGAATTTAAAAAAGTTCCTTTTTTGGAAATATATCTGCAAAACACTGTTACTGTTCTTTTTTTTTTAAATGTTTTTTTTGAAAGGATGTGGAGCCTGAAGAAATGCACTTAGAGACTGAATCCAGAACTGGAACTTTTGGTGTGCTATAATTTGGACAATGTGATTGCAAGTTTGGGTCCCTACCTAAAATAAAAGGAGAGGCGAACAAAGAGAGTGAGGAGAGAGAGATAGGGAAACCCAGGCATCAGGAGGCCACTTTCTGAGTTTTACTTTGGTTGCACACACAGCACCAAGCTACATTGGACTTAACTAGACAGCACTGCGCGAGTGTGGACTTTCAGCGTTTTCGTGGTGCTCTATACAAGGAATGTAAAAAAATAAATAATAAATAAGTACTTGGACAGGGTGGTTCAAGTGGACTGCTGCGTTGACAGCTTCTTTTGGTTGGTTTTGTTTCTTAAAAACAAGCAGCTATTGCGGCCCCACACCCCAAACATGGCATGCCTCGACACACTGCCCTGGCCCTACTTCTGTTAATCTAGCTATCCAACTCCCTAGCGAAACGAAAGCAGAACTTGATGGCCAGAACTGCCACAGCAGACCCAGAATCGGGGGTTGGAACTAATGGACGAGAGGAAAGGATTGAAAACGGTGACAGCCTACGTTCTGCCCAACATTGTTTGGGAGGTGACGAGACAGCAGCAAACCCAGGATTTGCCTTGCCGCCAACACCATCCCCCATCCCAAACAAAGAAGAATTGACCGGACAGCACTGCAACAGCAGTATGCTCATCGCCACTGTTGATATGGGACCATTTCAGACTGACTTGTGCATGTGTTTTTAAAAGGTGCAGGTCATTATATTTCATCTGGTGTTTTTTCCCTTCCAAATTTCTGTTCCCCATAAAAGTTGATTCAGAATTGGTTATAATAGGATACATCTCTACAGAGAGTTTGCTGCTTTAGTTTTGATCTCTAGCAGAGTGGCTCCAATTACAATAATGCTTTTATCCTCCCACTTACTTTACAAATTCCTTTCTCGCACCAACCCACACCTTGTCTTAAAGCTTTTGAGAAACATGGTCATTCAGAAGTAAAATCCAGTGAGGCGAGGCAGACCTGTGCAGTATTTGTTTCACAAGTCAGCTCTCCATTGGAAGATTGGCATCCCACCTGTGTTTTATCTTGTGGCTGTACAGGGGTAAAGGCTATCACTGTCTCTCTTTGTCTAAGAAGTGTAAAAATTGCTAGTAAATACCTTAACCTCCTACCTGCTGTCTCCTCTGTGCTTAGCTGAGAAACTGCAGCATTTAACCTAGTGAGCTATCCATGATGGACTATCCTGGGTCGCAGTGTGTACCCATTTACTTGGCTAAACTACTTGAAGCTTTGGAAGGAGGTGGTTTCAGCTAGGGCTACCTGCTGCTTGATAGCTCTCTGACAACATTTATGTGGTGATCAGATGGAACTAAGTTAATGGTTGCCTCTGGCCTTGTAGCCTGAGTGTGGGTGCGAAGGTCAGGAGGAATGAGCCTTTGTAATAAATATCCTTAGGGAGTAGGGCTGTTAGCTGTTTAAATGGTATCTCTACAACAGACAGAGACCTGACAGGACATGAGGAGAATGGAGAGCGTGGTGAGTTTTGCCAGTTATCAGGCATAACTCATCTGTGGTTACAATGTCATTGATTGAATGTAACCGTAAAGACCAGTTCAGTATTACCTGTGATAAACCTCAAGTGTACTTTTCCCAATTCAGTGAGTGCATCTCTATACTGCTGCCTTGAAATCTGTGATTGCAACTTGCTTCTCTTGCTCATCCCAAATCCCTGTCACATTCCTTGGCAGGAAGGATTCACACCAACCTCCCATTGTGGAGAACCATTAAAATAGGAATGAGCCAGCCTACTGTACGTGAAGGAGATAAACCGCGGTTCCATGTCCATTCAGGATACTGTGAACGAGAACCTCGGGGACCAAGAACTGTCAGGTCACATGAGTTGCCAGAGTGCTGCTGCTGTTCATACAGGCACAATCTCTCCATTGCCTTAACAAGAATGCGAGTGCTCATTGTGCTACTCCTCCTCATGCCCTCATCTCTTGATTCACCTCCCCTGCTGCTCCTGTTAGTGGATGCCAGCAGCAGCCTAGATCAGGAAGCAGAGTGATAGACTTGTTGGTGCACCTGTAACTTCCTTTCTCTGGGTGGGAATTTCTAAAGTGCATTTAGCCTGATTTGGGGTTTCTGCTTGTGTGTGATTCTTTTGTTTTAGATTGTGTTGGAAGCCTTTTTTAAGTTTTTAAAAGAAGCTACCTTTATGCAAGCAACTAAACATTGTAAGTTAACCCTTAAAAATAGACTTTTTAAAGTGATAAATGTTGCTAAAACATAAGGAAGGTACTGCAGCTTTAATTGAATAGGACGTGGTGCGATAGTGGAGCTGCCCTTGAGAATGTAGTTTTGAACAGTGCGATTTAATTTTAAACACTCTCTCATTGCCAAGTTTGGCACTGCCTTGATCACTCATGGCGAGCATAATCCATTCAAAGGGTGCAAGCACTGGGACTGGGCAAGGTTGTAACACTGGTCCTTTGCTCTTGCATGTGTTTGAGTAGAACCTATATTGGGATGAGGCAAGTGTCCAACCTGCCTGTACCTCCCCCTCATCTCTCCATTTATACGGAACACTCGTGAATCCAGTGCTGTCACAGAAAGATTGTTTAGGTCGCACAACTAAAGTGGTCCCTTCAAATGTTCATCTGTTTCTTGACCCAGTTTACCTCTTCATTTCTCCCCCCCCACAACCTACTCCATATATCTCTCTGCTATAGTAAGGATGAGTCCTTGGTTTAACTTGAGTGTTTTCCCCAAGGTGAGGGATGGAGTTTTGCAGATTTGGGAATAACGCACAATATTTCTGTCTCAGGAGAGGTCTTGAAACAAGAGTTACTGCATCACCTCTAATCCACTGATGGTGTTATATTATTGCCCTCTCCTTGACATTTTTTTAAAAATAGTATAAATCATGTGGTTTGGTCGAGTTGGTGACTCTAGTTTAATTAAATGGAGGCTTCAGTGTTGCCATTAAGCTGGTTGATTGTCGCTTGTACATTGAAATGTTGATGTACAATGCTCTTAATTCATTCCATTCCACCAACCATAACCAATCCACATCTACCAGTATTTCACCCAATTGTTGTACAACTCCAGACTTTTTTCTCCAGAAACAGCTCGGATGGTGCAAAGGAATGTATAATTGGTTTGTTTACTGTTCCTCTCAAGTTAAACGGGATAGTTGGAAGAGTTACCCTGATGGGGTAGCTTGTGGCTTTATGGAAACTTTATGCTCCCCTGCCCCCCAGCATTGCTGCAAACCTGGTGGCAGCACTGACATCACCACAACTGGAAACCCCTTGAGGTTTATGGAAAGATGAGCATAGGATAAACCCATCAACTGCTGCACAGGTCACGATTTGAGGTGCTGCACTGACTACCGGCCCCAGTAAAAACCCTGATGATAGCGGTTGTGCATTGATCTGGGCTCAGCTATGCTGCTTTTTTTAAAAAAAAAAATGCTGATTCATTTTGTACTCTGTTGTGTTCAACTATTTTTGAATAGGACAATGATCGTGGAACTGATGAGCCAGAAGCTCATCCAAGGCTGTTACTCGATCAGATATGAAGCACCACTCGTTACATAAGCTAATTTAAATCTGCACTCTTCTCGGGTGTGGAAGTGTGTATTTTAAACTGTCTAGTTTTTGCGCCATGCCACATTGTTTTCTGGTGTACATCCAGGAATCTGGCAGATGAAGGACTTATTTTTGTGTTTGTTTGGGGGAGGGGGATGTGAATACAAGTTTGACTTATTGCACAGGCCTGTGGTGATTTTACTTTTACCAACAATTATCTGTCATGGATACTGGGGGGTACAGTGTATAATGTAATTTTTAAAACATGTTGTGCATAGTCTCTGAGCTTTGTAGATATTTTGCTTACATCTCTGCTGTATGATAACTTGTATTTTTTTTCCATCGGAAGGCCCGCTACAGAGTTAAACCCCTCTCTACTTAACAAGAAACTCCCCCCTCCTCCAGAGAGTAGGGAACCCTGTGAATACTGCCTTTTCACATGTCTTTCAAAGCTTTGCATTCTTTTGTGGATCTGATGGGGGTGTGAGGGGGGGTTGGGAGGGGAGGACAAGTAAAAACTGAAGCAAATGTACATAGTTTGAAATGTAAAAAAAGGAAATAAATTCATACCTGGATTTCTGAAACTGATTTTTTTGTTATCTTTTTCTATTTCTGTTTGGATTCTCGTATTGGTGGCTAGGCATAATTGTTTAATCCAGCACACTTTTTAAACATTACTTTTGTCTAAAGCTCTGCATTCACCTTCCTTCGCTACTTCTAGACTCAGTTCCAACATTCTGCTGGCATGTATTCCACATTCTACCCTCCCTAAACTTGGTCATTTGATGGACTGCTGCTTATGTCACAACTTGCAACAAGTTCCTATTCTACTGTCATCCCTGTGCACACTGGTTTACGCTACTTCCTGGATAAGACAAATATGCTTACTTTTAAATCCTTTTATGACCTTTCCCTTCCTGCTCACTTTCTCTAATTTCCACCAATTCAATCCTCCCAAGCTATTGGCACTCCACTAATTGTGACCACTAATATATTCTGGATTATAATTGTTCCACTTTTGGTGGTCGTATCTTTCTTGGCCAGAGCTTCTCTCTCTTTCCCCCTTTCAGATGCTTCTTACAACCTAGTTCTCTGATCAAGCTTTTGATCATCTGACCTAATCTCCTTGTGTGTCTGGGTGTCATAATCATCTTTATAAGTACCTTATTATATTCCATTACATTAAAGGTGTCCTGTAAACATAGTTTGTTGTAATCCAATCAGCTTGCCCTAAAGTGGTTCACCTTGATCCTATTGCTTCATTTCAAACAACGGGAGAGATGTCATAAGTCAGTAGAATGTGTTGTGTGGTGTTGAACGTATGAGCATTCAACACATGAATTCCCAAATTGCAATACTTGCTTGGCTTGTTGTGTGCTTGAGATCAGTCATGATCTTGCTAAATGGTGTGGCAGGCTTGAGGGGCCAGATGGCCTACTCCTGCTCCTAGTTCTTGAGTTCTTATGTTTTGGTACAGTGTGAAAGGTTGTGTGAACACCAGCTGCCTTGTACTGAAATTGCAGTTCCTGCTTGTGTACCTTTTGACAGACATGATGTGGAGATGATGGTGTCGGACTGGGGTGGACAAGGTCAGAAATCACTCCACACTAGATGAAGAAGAAGTGAGACTTTTCAAATAAACCTTTTCAGATAATAAGCTGGTGTCATGTGATGTCTGAACTTTTGACAGTGGGATAGAGCCCAAATTACATGCATTTTACTGGATTTCTTCACTGGCAGAATCTTTGCAGCATGAAAAGATGCCTTTTGGCCCCATGGTGTCTGCTTTAGTCATTAAGGATTCAGCTATTCTAATCTACTTTACCAGCAATTGGCCCTTAGCCTTGGCATTGCAATGGCATTTCAAGTGTTTGTCTAAAATGTTCTTAAGTCCTGAAGGTTTCCATTTCTGCCACCCTTTTAGGCAATGAATTTCATTTACCCACAACAAAAATGCTTTTTTCCCTCAAATCCCCCTCAAACTTTCTGATTCTTGCCTTAAAATTACACTCCCTGGTTATTAACCCCTCTACTAAGGGGAAAGATTCTTCCTATCTATCCTGTGCTCCTTAAAGCACCATACACCTCAATCAGGCACTCCCTCAGTCTTCAAAGTTGAATCACTCCAGCCCAGGCAACACCCCTGGTGAATCTCCTGCACACACTATTGCAATCAATTTTCCTCTAGGGTGAGGCAACCAGACTGCACACAGTATTCCAGCTGTGGCCCAACTATCATCACAGTTCTGTCATAACTTTTGTCTCCAATGCATTGACTAATAAAAGAAATGTATTACCTTATACCTTTTAGGATTCAATTCCATTCGATACTGTTCGCCCCATCAGACCAACATTGCTAGTTGTTTTCAATTTCAGGTTGAAGTTAGAAAAATATTGAGGCATGACTTTTGAGTGCAATCAGCAGTGCATCCACTTTAGTACAACATAGCCTTGCCATAAAACCACTGTTTTTCAGTTTAACTTGTAAGAGGGTTCCACTTGATTGTTTGGTGGTACTGCAGAAATGATGCAAGAAGAGTGATATGAACACTTTATACAACCACGAGTTAGAGAACAGACAGAATACTGTAGGAGAAGTCCATGACTGACTTATGAGCTGGTGTCCTTATTTTAAAAATATGCACGTTAGAAGCTGTTCAGAGAAGGTTCACTCAACTCATTGCTTGTATATTTTATGAAGAAAAGTTGAGCAGATTGAACCTTGCCCATTGGAATTTGGAAAAAGAGAAGTGATTTTAGTGATAATGGGAACTGCAGATGCTGGGGAATCCAAGATAACTAAGTGTGGAGCTGGATGAACACAGGCCAAGCAGCATCTCAGGAACATAAAAGCTTTTGTGCTCCTGAGATGCTGCTTGGCCTGCTGTGTTCATCCAGCTCCACACTTTGTTATCAGTGATTTTAGTGAATTGTGATCCTGACGGAACGTGACTGGTTGGAGAATCTAGAACTAGGTGGCATGTTTTAAATATAAAGAGTATACTACTTCAGTGTTGAGATTTCTTTTTCTTTAAAGATCTTTAGTCTGTGGTATTTCCTTCCCCAGAAAGCAGTGGAGGTTTGTTCATCTGACCTTATTCCAGGCAGAGTTAGTTTTTTAAAATGTCAAGGGAATTGAGGCTACCAATTACCCATGATCTCACCAAATGGAGTAGGCTCAAAGGACCGATGTGTCAACTCCTGCTCTGCAGGCCTAGGTTTCAATGATGGAGCAAAAGATTGCAGAGAGGGTGAGGTTTGAGAAACAGACTGTGAAGCCCAGGAGAGTTGATGCAGGCAGCACCAGCACTTGCAACCTAACCATGCAAGAACAAATAAACCAGACTTTACTTTCACTTATCCTGATGTAATTTGTTTTTGTGGGAAGATGGTAAAACCTGAAATTCAGCAATGTTCAACACCTCAGAAAATGCCCTGAAGGTATAGTAACTGGTCTCGTTTTAAGATAGCTGAAGTCTGATCTTAGCAAGTGCTGACTGTACCCAACTTGCTTGCAATTGTAAAACCCATCGTGTGGTATCTAAAGTTAGATTTGATTCTGCAACTGGATGATACTTTCTAAGTGTACGTATTATTTAACACTTCTCTGGGCTGCTGTGGCATACTTGTGTGTACTGGAAGCTATATATTAATACAGGGCCAGGTTCTTTACCAATAGAGATTACATACAGGGCACTGCATGTTTCAACTCAACAAATTGGGCATTTGCTGGTTTATTTCTCAGGGTAATGTTTCTACCAATCGGTGTCAATCTGCCTGGGTTCTCATTTAAGCAAGGGTTGGCACTTAATTGTCAATTATCATTAATTGAAGCATTTTCCAATGGCAATGCTTCTACCAATCAGAGTCCATCTGACAACAAGTCTCCTCATGCAGAATAAATGTTGATTTTCTTTCCCCCCTTTAACTGGTATTCTTGTGAATTGTGACGAGTGCAGATGTCACTCTCAGCAATACTTCCAAATAAATACAACTAAATATATAAAAAGTGATTGGCTGACAGAAATAAAACAATTTGGAATAAATGGGTTATTCTCATGTTTGCAGGCTGTGACTAGTTGAGCTACAACCAGAATCAGTACTTGGGCCTAAACTGTTCACAACATATGTCAAGAATTTGAACACAAAGACAAATGTAATATTTCCAAATTTCCAGCCAATATTAAGCTAAGTGGCAATAAGTAAGTTATAAAAGCAGTTTCAGGAGGATTTAGACAGCTTTGTGAATGAGCAGGCACACAGCAGATGGAGTATAATATGGAAAAATATTATTATCCACTTGGAAGGAAGAGCAGATGTGCAGTGTACTTCAGAGTTGAGCTTAAGAATCATAGATGTGCAAAGGAATTTGGGTGTCCTTGTTTTAATCACTGAATGTGATGCATGTTCAGTCAGTTATTACGAATGGTCGTGGAATTTTAGCCTTTATCACAATTAGATGAGTTGTGAAGTCTTTCTTCAATTGTATTTGTACTTGTTAGATCATACCTGGAGAACTGTGCAGTTTTAATCTTGTCTCAGGGAGATATTGCCATTGAAGGAGTGCAACAAAAGTTTACCAGATTTGTTCCTGAGATGGAGGGATTGCTCTATGAAGAGAGATTGGGCAATCTGGACTCGTATTCTCTAGAGTTTCAAAAAATGAGAGGTGAGCTCAGTGAGACCTACAAAATATTTAAAGGAATAGACAGGGCGGATGCAGGTAAGATGCTCTCCCAGTTAGGATGTCTAAAACTGGAGTACAATTTAAAAATAAGGAATGCCATTTGTATTTTTTTTGTTATTCAGGGGTTGTGTACTTTCAGAATTCTCTACCCCAGAGTGCATGGGAAGCTCTGCCTTCAAGTATATTTGAAGGACTGGTTGATAAGATTTCTGATTACCAATGGTATAATGGTTATGGGAATAACATAAACAATGGTTGATTAACCATGTTCATAACAAACGGCAAGCCAGGCTCCATGCTGAATGGCTTACTCCTGTTCCACCATTTTTTAAAATTCATTGATGGGAAGTGCGCTAGACCAGCATTTATTGTCCATCCCTATTTGCCTATCAAAAGATCATGGTGACCTGCCTTCCTGAATCTCTGCAGTCCTTACGCTGTACATAGACCTACATTGTCTTCAGGGAGACAGTTCCAGTATTTTGACCCAGCGATACTGAAGGATGCAGCAATATATTTCTAAGTCACAATTTTGAATGGCTTGGAGGGGAATCTACAGGTGGTGGTGTTACTCTGCATCTGGCTTTATCCTTGCATTAAATACTTTAAAGCATTTAAAAAGCTTAAGCACAAATTAGCAAAGCTCTACTCCATATGTTTTTAAAACTGGTGGCATGTGCACTCATTAGAACCAAAGACTTCAGCAGAATTCAGGACTGTATTGTGGGAGTGCACCTTTGTCAAAGATGCTATCCTAAGATTGGAGACATGAAGCTTTGGCCTGTCTGTCTGTTCAGAGAAAGTTTTCAGGGAAGAACAACTTCAGTGACATATAAAGAGTGGATTCCCTGACAGATTTGACTGAGGAGTTCAAAGCCATGAGAGATTTCAATGAAATAGAAAGGGGAAAAGGGCCAGTGGGGACCAATTTAAGGTGATGAGTGTTATGAAGAGCTTTTTAATGCAGTGAGTGAGTAGGATCTGGAATATGCAGGATAATGATGGCATGGTGGAGACAGACTCGATCATGGCTTCATTCAAAAGATCTGTAACAGGATTGTGTCCAGTGTGATGGGTGTGGGACTGACTGAATTGCTGTTGCAGTAGGATAACACAAATATGATGGCTGAATAGCCACCACCGCTGCTATAATTGTTGAGTTTCCATGTAATAAAATGGTCAATAGTTAAGTAAAAGGACAGAGTATTTGCTATGAAGAAACCAGCAAGGAGAGAGCTCAAAGAAGAACTCCAGAGAATAAAGTAGAGAGGCACCATCACAAGAGGCCAAATATTTGTTTTGTGAATGGATGATGCAACAGGAAAAGCTTCTTTGCTAATTTTATACTGATTGTTTCCACTTCAGTGAAGACAGTAAAAGACTTAAGATAATTTAGCAGTCATTTTCTCTTAATAATTTGCTCTCCCAAGGTGCTGACGTTTGGAGAAAAGTTCCAAGGGGACTAATCTCCCTTTTCCCTAGACAGTTAAGTTTTCCAATATGGGTGTAGTTTACATCCAAAACAGTGCTGTCTGGACCCAAATTTAACTTGTACCCAATTCTGAGGCCTGCTCTAAATTACCATAACCATCAAATTTATGTTCAAGTTCAAATCGAGCAAATGTAAAAGTGCACACCAAGTGGTGAGAATAGAATATTGCATCCCAATTGACAATAATATATACAGATAGCATTTGCAGAGATACAGCCAATTAACGGGAGATGTTTAGATTGAAGGGCTTTAAATGTTGAAGGTTCAGAAGGCAATTCAACTCATTAACAATTTTTGCTAGGCTGTAGGTTACAAATGCCCTTAGGGGGAACTCTTGGGGGAAAGGCAAAGGTTGGGCAGAAAATTTTTGCTGCCATGTGAGGAAGATACTGCCATCGCAGTCAATAGTCAAAGGCTCTCGTCAGGGTGACAATAAAGGCTGTGAACATTCTTCCTTCCACCTCTTTTAAACATGCAGTACAGTGATGATCGTATCTGTGGCACGCCTCAATGGGAGAAAGCTGCTCAGTGGCTGTGAAAGATGTTCCTAGCGCCACTGAGAGGATGGGGTTGGGAGGATCTTTCCAATGATCTTCCCAGTAGCAGACAGTGTGGAGATCGCTCCATAATTACTGCTATCAAAGCTGTCTCCTATCTCAAGTGTATTTTTGCCAAATTTCAGCAGGGATTACAACTGCATCAGGGTATTGTTATTCCGCAGTCAAATCTTCAATCCTCCAGGGTAGTTTAAGAGGCTGAAGTGAACAGATGTGACTCATAGATTTCCTACAGAGTGGGAACAGGCCATTCAGCCCATCAAGTCTACACTACGCCTCCCAAAAGCATCCTACCCTGACTCAGTCCCTGAATTTCCCATGTCCCTGGAAACTATGGGACAATTTAGGATACCCAATCCATCTAACCTTTTTGGACCGTGGGATGAAACCAGAGCACCTGGAGGAAACCCACACAAACATGGGGAGAATGTATAAGCTCCATAGACAGTCACCCAAAGGTGGAATTGATTGAACCCAGGTCTCTGGCATTGTGAGGCAGCAGTGCTAACCACTGAGTCACCATGCCGATCTAGGTGAGCAACTGTTCCTCCCTGTATTTCCTTCTAGCTTTTTGAACCAAATGAAGTGAAATCAACTGTCTACAGATACTGTAGATTAGGAAATATGGTAGCATAACGGTAACGTCACTGGACAAGTAATCCAGAGGTCCAGACTCCAGGGAAATTCCACCAAATTCAATTAATAAAATCCAGAATGCTTGTCTCAGGGCTGACCATCATCAATATGAATTATTGTGAAAACCCATCAAGTTTGCTCATATTCTTTAGGGAAGGAAACCTGTTGTCCTTACCTACTGTGGCTTCCTATGTGATTCCAGCTCCATGGCAAGATGACTGACGCTTAACTGCCCTCTGAAATGGCTTATTGGGCCATTCAATTCAAGGGAAATTGGAATCAGCAGTAAATGCTTACTGGCCTTGTTCAGCAACACCCATATTCCATAAAAATATAAAGAAAGATGTGACATTGAATGCTTCAGGATCTACAGCATTCATTTCAGCCCAAACAGTCCATTTCAAAGCTTGTGCTTCACCTGAACTCCTTCCTAATTTATCATTTACCAGCATAGCTTTTTTTCTGGTTCTTCCTCATGTACACTCTATCACGAGGATCAGTGCCAAGTCCAGTGCTTTTTGTCATTTATATAAATGATGTGAATCTGAATATAATAGGAATGATTAGTAAGTTTGCAGATCATACCAAAATTGGTGGTGTGGATATTGATGAAGGTTATCTCAGAGTACAACAGGACCTTGATCAGATGGGCTAAGAAATGGCAGATGGAGTTTAATTTAGAAAAAAGTAAAGCATTGCATTTGCTAAGTAGGGTGCTGAGAAGTGTTGCCAAACAAAAAAACCTTAGGGTGCAGGTTCGTAGTTCCTAGAAAGTGGAGTCGCAAGTAGACATGGTAGTGAAGAAGACGTTTGTTACGCTTGCCTTAATTGGTCAGTGCATCAAATACAGGAGTTGGGAAGTCATGTTGACGCTGTACAGGACATTAGTCAGGCCACTTTTGGAATACTGCATGCAGTTCTGGTTTATCCGCTACAGAAAAGATTTTGTTAAACTTGAAAGGGTTCAGGAAAGATTTACAAGGATGTTGTGAGGTTGGATAGTTTGAGCTGTAAGGATAGATTAAATGGGCTGGGGCTATTTTCCTTGGAGCTTAGGAGGCTGAGGAGGGACTTTATACAAGTTTATAAAATGAAGAGGGGGCATAGGGATGGAATAAATAGCCAAGGTCATTTTCCCAAGGTAGTGGAGTTCAAAACTAAAGAACATGGGTTTAACATGAGCAGGGGAAAGATTTAAAAGGGACCTAAGGGGAAACCTTTTCATGCGAAGGGAGGTGCATGTACAGAAGGAGCTGCCAGAGAAAATGGTGGAAGGTGGTACAATTACAACATTTAAAAGTCACCTGGACGGATAAATGAATAGAAAACATTTACAGGGTCATGTCCCATTTGCCAGCATTTGGCCCAAGATTAATTTAGGATATCTGGTCTGACGAGTCAGGCCAAAGGTCTGTTTCTGTGCTGCACAAATCTATGACTCTACGCTTGTCTTGTTTCTCCTTAAATACCACTGTTTTATTCGCTTTAATCACTAGTGTGGTAGCAAGTTCCACATTCTCAATAATCTTTGTGTAAATACACTTTTCCTGAATTTCCAAGTGAGTGCAATAGTGACTATTGACAGCCTCTAGTTCTGGTATCTTTTCAAATGGTAACATCTCTATATGTCACCCTTGTAAAACCATTTAAACCTGAAAATCTCTGAGTTCAATTTCAACCTGTTCGATCCTTTCAGTTCATTATAACTGCTCATATAAACAAACAAATTTGGAGCAGCTGGCCAGTCAGCCCCTAGAGACTGCTCTATCACTTAATAAGGTCATGGCAGATCCTCTTTTTTTGGTTCAAATTCAACATTATCCTCTGAATCCAATAATCCTCGATTCTCATACCTAATAAAACTTAATCTAACTGCCTGAAGAAAATTCAATCACCCCCACCTCTTCCACATTTTGAGGCAGAGAGCCTTGAAATTGCTCAGTTCACAAGGAAAGAAACTCCTCGCCTCTATCCTAAAAAGACAGTGGCCTCTCGTTCTGGACTCACTCACAGGAGGATTACATTAAATCCATTTGGCCCTTGTCAATATTGTTCAAAATTTTCTAAACCACCATTGACTCTTCTAAACTCTGGAAATAAGCTCAGTGTTTCCAAGCTTCTCTCAAGTCAGCTCATTCCAGATATCAATCTGGTAAACATCCTCTGAACCAGCTTCAATGTCGTTCACATCTTTCCTCAAATAAGGAGGCAAGAACTCCACATAGTATTCAGGATGTCATGTAGTTTAATAAAGGAAGTTAAGGGTTATATAAGATTTTTTAAAAGGCTTATGAAGTAGCCAGAAATAGTAATAAATATGAGGATTATTTTGTGTATTCTTTAGGTATATTCTCTGTTCCTTACTGCCATGCTGATATTTCTCTAATTTCCCAAATTACTATTTTACTTTTCTTCCTTGACTCTACCCTTAGATTTACTACATCCATCTAAGCTTGATCCCTCACCCTTGTTGTTTAGTTGAAAGCCTTCTTTATATCCCTAGTTATATAGTTTTCTAGAACGCCGGTTCTAGTACTGCCCAGGTGCGGTTCGTCTCAACAATGCAGACCCCTCTTACCCCCAAAAATCGCAACCCACTTCTCCCATAACAGTCTCTGAGCCAGGTGATCATTTCTTATTTTTCATCAACCAATTGATATTTGAATAAAGGAATAATGTGGTTCAGCTGTTCAATTTGGCACTTCATTCCTCACTCTGTCCAAGGAGAACCTCATTCCTTGTCCTCCCTATGTCATTGGTATCCACGGGGACCACAACACATGGATCCTCCCTCTGCCACTGAGAGTTTCTGTCCACCCCTGAGTCTTCTGCATTCATGCAGTTGTCTGCACAGACCTGTTTCTCCTCCTCATTTTACACATCCTACGAACAATACTGTTCTTTTTATTCCCTCCGTCGTGAATAGCTTCCCTTACCATGGTGCCATGTTATCACATCCACCTACAGTTTTGTCTCATCCAAATACACAGAAACAGCCTCAAACCTGTCAGTTAATTGCAAAGACTAAGAATCCTGTACTGCTACCCTCTGGGTCCCCTTACCTGTCTCATTCCATCATACCTTACTTTCCCTGACTACTGACCAAAACAGAAGACCCAATCCTAAGGGGTGTGACCTCCTCTTGCTACAAAATATGCAAGTCACTGTCCTCCTCCTGACATATCAGCATCTATTGGTCAGCCTGCAGCTCAAAAAATCCAAGCTGAAGCTGTTCTAACTGTAAACATACACACTGTAGTTGTATTTGCTACGGATCATGCTGGCATCCAAAAGTACTCGCATGCTACAGCTGTGACACATCATGTGTCCTACAGTTTTTGATGAGTCTTTTCAACTACATAAATGATTTATTTGTTTCCTTTTTTAACTTGACATTAAATAGTAGAACCATTGCAGGCATTAAAGGTGAATGGACTGTTTCCACACTATAGCAATTCTGTGATCCACATCTTAAATAGCATACACTTCAGTTTTAGACTCTATCCCCTAATCCTTTTCCTTTTTTAAATATTTGATTACCCTACACCATTCTGTAAACCTTTGGTATAGAATAGATTTTCACCACTTACCAGATACAAAAAAAAACTAGCTTGGTTCTGGTCCCAACGTAAGAAATGGTTTCACATTTTCTTCAGTGCCTTTACATCCTTTCAGTAAAACAGATATCAGTGCGGTCCAACACAGACTTTACACAAGTATAACATGACTTGGCCAGTGGATTTTACGGCATTTCTCTGAACTAACATCACTAAAACAAACTGAGAAAAGCAAAATATTGTGGTGGCTGGAAATCCAAATGGAAACATAATAAACATTCAGTGGGTCTGGCAGCCTCTATGGACAGATTAACAGTTAATATTTTGAATATTTTGCCAGACCAGTATCTGTGGTGTCTTGCCCTGTTAAAATAACTATTACATTCACTATATTGTGATAGTGATACTTGGGGTTTAGGGTGCTGTCAATAGGACTCCCAAAACTCTATCCGGAAAAGCCTCTTGGGAACTGGCGACTGATTTTCTCAAGGCTGACCCAAGAGTCAATGTCGAGTTGATAGAAATTGGAAAAGACGGTGTGTTGTTGGGGAGACTTCTTGCACAAAGACTTCCAAGGTCAACCCATTCCTTTCTCTCTTTGCAGCAATAGGAAATTCTCATCGAAGATACAGGCAGGACCCAGATTGTGAATGGGTTCTTTTCTGCAGTCCATTTACAAATCAACTTGTACACAAATCAGAGCTTAAAGCAGGACAATGGAAAACAGCTATTTATAAGTATGGGAAATGTTCATATCTTGGGCATTTAAATTTTAGAACCTAGTATGGGATTGCATTCATAAATACAAGCATTTGTATATTGGACATTAATAAATTGGAGGTGCTGCCATTGACCACAAAGTACATTGGGGTACCCTGAAGCTGTGAAAGGCACTCTGTATATCCTTTACTTCTTTTGACCTGTTTATTTCAACTTGATTCAAAATGGCAATACCAGATATACTGGTTGCAATGTTTCAGCCTCATGGACCATAATTGTTGGTGAGTTTTCCATTGCCACAATGGAGGAAGGAACGGGACTGGCCTTACTTGTTTTTGTACTAGAAACCTTCCACCACTAACTATTAACCTACCATCCTTTGTGTTTGCTTCCAATTCCACACTGTCTCCCAGGTCAGCACTGAGGAGATCAATCATTGATTTCCAAGAGGTTTTACTGATAGAGGTCACAGAGGCCTCCCCGGCACTCAAACACAGGCATGGTCCTACACTTTGCAAATTGACAATCTGTCTTCAGTCTGCATCAAGGCTGGCACATAAGCAACAGTGATGCCTGTGGCATTCAACCTTTTGGGACCACAATAAGAGAAATTACGGATTCAAGAAGGGAAGAGACAAAAATAAAGCATCCTGGTTTATTAATAGGGGCATAGAGTACAATTTTAAAAAGTTGTGTTATGGATGACAATTAGGATACGTGGTGGTGCAATGTTATTATTACTGGACTAGTAGAGATGACAAGGAATTTATTCTCTCAAGAGAGTAGTGAATCTGTGGAATTCATTACTGCAGAGTGCTGCAGTAAAAATCATGAAGGGAATCAAGGATTATGGGGAAAAAGGCAAGAAAGTGGATTTGAGGATTATCAGAACAGCTGATGGACTCAATGGGCTGAATGACCAACATGATTTTTGGGCTTTCCCATAACAGGACACTGCTGACCATGCTTAACAAAAATCACTGTCCTTAACAGGCAGCTGATTTTCACAGTTAACCATGAAGAATCTATTCTGTGAATACACAATTACCCTTCCCCCTCCCCTTGCAGTACTTCTGACTAAGGTGTGTCCAGTTATTTCATTTACACATGTAAAGCAATATTTTCATGTGACTGCTGAGTTGCCACTTTGGGGGATGGGCAGTCATCAACCTGGAGCCGACCATGGATATTGCCTCTCAGAGACAATGGAGCCATTAGCAGCTCATTTGCCTCACGTTCCTCCACCCCCATCTCGTAGTCACCTGACTGGTTCTGGGAAAGGGCAGGTTGCTGATAATTTAATGCAGTTTCTGGCTGGTTAGTTTTTGCCAAGAGAGAGCCAACTTGGACCTATTCGAGGCAGATCCAACACAGTCCGTCTCAGGTGGAGATATCAGCTCCCACCTACTCTTGGACATAGGTAAGGTTGTAGTTACACCGTTGTAGAATCATTATAGCACAGGAGGCCATCTGATCCATTGTGAATGTTTTAGCTCTCTGCAGCTAAACAGGACTACTTCTGCTGAATAAACAGTGTTTATCTTCATTTACTTTCTCTGTATACATTTCAGGAAAATGCCCTCTTTGTGGTAACCCTTATGATACTGTGATATTGCACTGATTGAATAAAGTTAATTCATAGGAGCATGGGGAACCTTGGATACTTATTAAAGCTATTTAAGGTCTGATCAGGCTGAATGCTTTGACTTGTGAATGATATAGCATGAATTAAATTCTTCAACACACCCTTGTGATGTCTTAAAAGTGTTTCACATCAGTGAAACATTACTTCAGATGCAGTCACAGTAGGCATGTGAGCAGACCAGACTGCTAACTTATACAAGAGAGCAAAGGAAGTCTAGAGTACTGTGTTCAATTTGGGTTGCATAACTCCTTTTAAAAAAAGGATGTATTCGTATTGGAAGCAGCTAAGATAGGGTTCACTCGGTTCCTTCCAGCGATTTGAGCATTTGTTTTAGGAAGAAAAATTCAGCATGTTGAATCTATACTGGTTGGAGTTTGAGGCTGAGAATGAGAGGTGCTCTCATTGAAACATATAAGATGTTGAAGTTGCATCAGATAGTTGTTTACAGGATGTTTCTCCTTGCGGAAGAATCTGGGGGGGAAAAGGGCATAGTTTCAAAATAAGCAGTGTTCTATTTAGGATGGAGATGTGAAGGAAGTTCTTTCAGTGGGTCATCAATGTTTGTAATTGTGTCCTCCAGAAAGCAGTAAAGGCCGGCTTACTCAAAGGTAGAGTTAAGACAAATGTCAAGAATAAAACAGAATGCTGGACGGACGCAGCATCTGTGGAGACAGAAAAATAGACAATGTTTTAAGTTTGATATGAAATATTAACTCTGACTCTCCTCCACAGATGTTGCCAGACCTGCTGAGTTTCTTCAGTATCCACAATATTATACTGTCACAGACTCATACATCACGGAAACAGACCGTCCAGTCCAACTTATCCGTTTGACCAAGTTTCCCAAATTAGAACAAAAACAAAGTTGCTGGAAAAGCTCAGCACGTCTGGCAGCATCTGTGAAGGAAAAACAGAGTTAGTGTTTCGAGCAAGTTCTGAGGAAGGGTCACTGGACCCGAAATGTTAACTGTTTTTCCCTTCGCAGATGCTGCCAGACCTGCTGAGCTTTTCCAGCAACTTTGTTTTGTTCCTGATTCACAGCATCTGCAGTTTTCAGTTTTTATTTCCCAAACTAGACTAGTCTCATTTGCCTGAAATTGGCCCTATCCTTTTAAACCCTTCCTATTCATGTACCTGTCTAAATACCTTTTAAATGTTGTAATTGCACCTGTATCTACCACTTCTTCTGGCAGTTCATTCCATATACACGGCACCCTCTGTGTGAAAAAGCTGCCTCTTGGGTCCCACCTTAGACCTAACAAGTTTTGAACTCCCTAACCCTAGGGAAAAGATCTTTGCTATTCGCATTATCAATGCCCTTCATATCTCTATTTATTACAAATCTCTATAATGTCACCCCTCAACCTCCTATCTTCCAGGGAAAAAATTCCAGCCTGTCCAACATTGCCTTATTGAATTTTTGATTGACAAGTTGGAGGAGGTGGGAAAGTTGAGTTAAGGCCACCATCAGATTAGTCATGATCTTATTGAATGATAGAACTGGCTCAGACTCCTATTTCCTAATTGTCAGGCCCAAGCCTTAAGCCTGTAGTGATCTCTACAAATTGCAAACAGCTTTTATGTGACTCATCAGATTCATAGAAAGGTTATGGTACAGAAGAGGGCCATTCGGCCCACCATGTCTGCACCAGTTCTCTGTCAGATCACAATAGGTAATTATAACTTTCACCAAAAAGTACTAGAGCATTTATTTATTTTGCCTATGTTCTTTTGGGGAAAAATCCTCTTTTTGTTCTGTGAAACATCACAAACCAGTGATAACCCTTATCTTGGAATATTACTTCGAAGAAATTGGACTTGCATTTATTAGAAACAGGAGTAAGAATGAGCAATGTGGCCCCTGAGCTGCCTCACCATTCATCTAGATCACAGGTAAAATATACTGCATTGTATGTTCAAGGCTGATACAGGCAAATTTTTAATCAGTGAGGTGATCAAGGGCTATGGAGAAAGGCAAGAAAATAGAACTGAATTTAATGAGATCATCATGGGCTGAATGACCTACTTCTGCTCCTAAGTCTTATGGTTTTACATAATTTTTCCTGTACTGTCCCCTTATATGAATTATGAACAATTAAGTGTTTCGATCAAGTATAGCCACTTACAATGTATGGGAGAGCTATGGATGATAATGACACAGTAGTCCTGTCATTGACAACAAAGTCAGACATCATTGAATAGTTATACCACAGAAGGAGGCTACTGAGCCCGTCATGTCGGTGTCGTCTCTCTGGAAGCAAACTAATGGGCATGAAGACTCAGAACTTTATGCATTTCTGTCTCTATGCTTGTTTTTGCTTTCTCTGCCAAAGGTCCACATAACTGTAAAACCCAGGAGCAGAAGTAAGCCATTTAGCCCATTGAGTCTGCTCTGCCATTCAATAAGATCATGGGTTATCTCTTAATCCTCAACTCCACCTTCCTTTTCCCCATAGCCTTTTGACTTTCACTGATTTTTAAAAATCTCTGTCTTGAACGTACTTAATTATCAAGCCTCTTCGGTCCAGGGTTCATATCTCATAACCTAGGCTGTTATTCTCCATGAAAGCACTGGGGGGGGGGGTGTCTTTTTGTATGAGCTACGAAGCCAAGGCACCTTTTGGGTAAGACATAAGATGATCCTGTGGCAATACTTCAAAGGGAATAGGTGGTAATCGATCTCATGTCATATGTCCTCAGCCAGTTTTACTAAAACAGATCATCTAGCCATTACTTACTACGGAAGATCTCTGCACACAATATGGCTACTGCGTTCCTATGACAGTGACTACACTGCAGAAGTAAGCCCTTGGCTATGAAGTGCTTTGGGATGTCCCAAGGTTGTGGAAAACACAATCTGAACATAAGTTCTTCTTTCCCTGCCATGGACTTATAAGGCACTATGACAAGTAATAGTCCTAGCACAAGCAAACACACATGTATAGATATACCGTGGCATCAATGCTGCACATGGCAGTTGAGAAAGGGTGGGCAGGGATTGAAGGTTAAAATCAAGGCCTGGGCAGCAACTGGCAACAGTAATAATTAATAACCCGCCCAATTCAGATGGGATTGTGGGAAGAATGAAGCTGGAAGTGGCTGAACATTTGGGGGAAAAAAGGACCCTGTAGCCTTTGACTCAAATTGTGTGTTTCACTCTATCTGAGCATTGAGCAGGAAAGTAAACATGCCATGTGACCTCCTTTTTTGAAGGCTCATTACAATTCCCTGAGGTACAGCTGAAGTGATTCTCATCTGACAACATACACATCATTCAAATCAGATAATGATAAGATTACAGGAGATTTATTTGAGAGAGGCTTCTCTTATCCAGTTCCTGTCTTAACCTCAAGATGCCTCTGGGAGTATGCAGTCAATGAAGAATGTTTAGAAGTGTCATGTCTGTGAGCAGAATGCTGGCTAGTCTACGTACAGCAAGACTCCACAGGCAGTGATCTAACCTTGGCCAAATAATTCCAGAACTTGGGGACACAGTTTTAAAATTAGGGATTTTATTTTCCTCAGACGGTCGTACAGTTTTGGACCTCCTGCCTCAGAAGGCGGTGAAGGCACAGCCTTTTTGCTGAGGTTAAGCTGATTAGTTTACCACTTAGTCGGAAGAGAGGTCACTCCTAGGTAATGTGCAGCATTGTTTGTGTCTCTCCACAGGTTCATATGTGAGAGCCCAGCAATAGAGTTTAGCTACATAGGGCCCTGGCTTATCCTGAAACTGTCTACCAGAGATAACTCATACTGTGGTAGTTCAAAGTCTGCCTCATTTCAACAGATGGTGGTTTGTCACCAAGGGACTTATTCGTGACTTCTGTGTCCACTTAGAGACATAGAAAGTAAATACAGAAAGAGGTCATTCAGCCCTTCAATGCTGCTCCACCATTCAGTATGATCATAGTTGATCATCCTACTCAGTATCCTCTTCCTACGTTCTCCCCATATCTTTTGATCCCTTTAGCCTTAGAAATATATCTTGTTCCTTCTTGAAAACTTTCTGTGTTTTGGCCTCAACTGCAATGGCAGAGAATTCCATTGGCTCACCACACTCTGGGCAAAGAAATTTCTCATCTCAGTTCTAAATGATCTACCCATATCTTTAGACTGTGACAGAGAATCTGAGGAGCAAAAATGTAGAGATGTCAATATATGTAAGAATAATAGGATTGTATAGTACAAACATTGACTGCAACTGTCATAATTTTAAAGGCTTGGATGGTGAGAAATGTGTTCAAGAAAATTTTATTTATCAATATGTAAATGTGCTAGAGAAGGAGCAAAACTTGACCTCTTGGGAAATAAAGCAGGGCAAGTGACTGTTTGTGGAGGAATACTTTGTGACTAGTGACCATAATTCTATCAGTTTTAAAATAGTTGTGGAAAAAGATCATGGAAAGCCCTTCATAAAAGTTGAAGTTCTTAATTGGAGTAAGGCAAATTTTAATGGTTATGAGACAAGAACTTGCAAAAGTTGATTTGGAGTGCACTATTCATAGGTAAAGGCATGACTGAAAAGTGGGAGGCTTTCACAAGTGTGGTAATGAGTGTTCAGAGGCTTTATGTTCCTGTTATAGTGAAGTATGAGGCTGGTAAGACTAGGGAACAATGGATGAATAAAGATATATGAGGTTATAGTCAAGAATAAGAAGGAATTATATTAGAGACAAACAACTGGGATCAAATTAATCTCTCTAAGAATATAAAGAGTGTAGGGGCATTACTAAGACAGAAATCAGGTGGGCAAAGAGGGAATATGAGAGCCTTGGAGAGAAGGTTAAGCATAATCTAAAGAAATTCTAAAAGTACATTAAGAGCAACTACAGAGAGAATAGTGCCACTTAAAGATCAATGAGGTCATCTATGTGTTGAACTTCAGGTTATGAGAGAGATACTAAATAAATATTTGGTGTCTGATTTTAACTGTGGATAAAGAAATGGAGGCTAGAGAACTCTGTGAAATAAATACTGATAGTTTGGAAACAGTTCACATTCAGAAGAGTAACTGCTAGAAGTCTTAGAAAACATAAAAGGTAGATAAGTCTTTCGGACCTGATCAAGTGTATCCCAGGATGTTGTGGGAAATTAGGGAAGAAATTGAAAGCCCCTTAACAGAAAGATCTGCATCATCAATAACCAAGGGTGAGGTGTCAGAGGACTGGAGGATGGCTAATGTTGCGCCTTTATTTAAGACACAGGAGTGGAAGTAAGGCCATTCGGCCCATCGAGTCCAACCACTGTTTTAAGAAACGGTGTAAGGAGGAGCCTAGGAACTATGGACCTATGAGGCTGACGTTGGTGCGTAAGTTAACAGTCAGAGTCATTCAGCACAGAAACAAACCTTTCGGTCCAACCAGTCCATGCTGACCATAATCCCAAACTAAATTAATTCCACGTCGTTGATGGAGGTGATTCTGAAAGATAGAATTTACATGCATTCGAAGTGGCAAGGACTGATTCAGGATAGTCAGCATGCTTTGTGCCAGGGAAATTGTGTCTCTCAGACTTGATTGAGTTTTTTTGACAAAAAACCAAAAAGATTGAGGGCAGAGCAGTAGGCATTGTTTACATGGATTTTAGTCAAGCCTTTAACAAGGTTCTGCATGGTAGGCATAGTAAAGTTAGATCACAAAGGATTCAGGTGAGCTTGCCAACTGGATACAAAGTGGCTTGACGGATAGGGTAAATATAAACGATCTGAATAAGAATATAGGAAGCACTGTTGGTAAATTTGCAAATGACATCAAGATTGGTGGTTTCATGGACAGTGAAGAAGGTTATCTAATATTACAAAGAGATCTTGATCAATTGAGTAAATGGACTGAAGAGTGGCAGATGCAGTTTAATTTGGATAAATATGAGGCACTGCGTTTTGGCAAAGCAAGCAAATGCAGGAATTATACAATTACTCAAGGCCCTGGGTAATGTTGTAGAAGAAAGAATCCTAGGGATTCAGATATATAATTTTTTGAAATTTTTGTCACAGGCAGGCAAGGTTGTTAAAAGGGCATATAACACACCTGTCTTCATTGCTCAGACATTTGTGTAAAGGAGTTGTGGGATGTCTTGTTCAGGTTGTACAGGACATTAGTGAGGCCTCTTCTGGAGTAGTGTGTACAGTTCTGTTCGCCCTGCTACAGGAAGGATATTATTAAATTGAAGAGGGTTCAGAAATGATTCACCAGGATGTTACTGAGAATGGAGGATTTGAGTTACAAAAATAGGCTGGGACTTTTTTTTCACTGGAGCATAGGAGGTCAAGAGATTACCTTTATTGAGGTTTATAAAACCATGTGGGGAATAATAAAGGTGAAGAGCAACGATCTTTTCCCTAGGGTGGTGGGAGTCGGGGTTTAAAACTAGGGGACATATTTTTATGGTGAGAGGAGAAAGTTTTACTAAGGTCATGAGGGGCAGCTATATTACACAGTGGCTTGAGCAGAATGAACTGCCAGAGGACATGGTGTACAAATGTTTGAAAGACGTTTTGCTAAGTAAATGAATAGAAGGGGTTTGGAGGGATATCAGCCAAATGCAGGCAAGTGGGACAAATTCATTTTGGGAATATGTTTCAGCATGGACTGGTTGGACTTAAGGGTCTGTTTCCATGTGTATAATTCAATGACTCTAAGTAAATTATTCTTGCCATAAAAATGTAGATATTTTCATATTGCAGATATTAATTCTACAAGAGAACACCTTTACTTGCAACAATCTAACAAAATCATCCCAGCAGAATGGCCTATTCTTGATCCTAAATCCTATGTTCCTGTTTCACTATGTTCCAGTCTGTGGACCACAGGAAGATCCAATGGTGTGAGGACCACACTTCGATAATGACAGACTGAAAAGTAATTTTTATGCCTTTAAAGGCAGGAAAGATCAGTATAACAAAGTGTGAAGCTGGGTGAACACAGTTTGTTATTGTGGATTCTCCAGCATCTGCAGTTCCCATTATCAGGGAAAGATCAGTAAGTGTTCAGAAGAAGCACTGGAGGTTAAAGAGAGTGACAATAGACTGACTGGCTTCCTTTGTTTTGAAACTGAAGGAATTTAGGCCCTGAAATCACACTGTGCCACACTAGAATATTAATATTAAAGCAGTCACCTGAATTTTTCTTAGCCATTGTTATAGCCCATTTATTTTGTGGCAAGACTATTAACAGCAGGATGAACCCCAACCCATTTAGGATGAGGAGCAGTGCTTAAGGTTTGAGTTATTACCTGACAGTGGGGATTAAGGTGAAGTTTAGTACTTGGGATTGAGATAAAAATTAGTGAGTGGTTAGATGACAGAATTGAGAATGGAGATTGAGGTTAGAGTTAGTGGTCAGAATAGTGATAACAAGGTACAGTGTTGGATGAACACAGCAGGCGAAGCAGCATCATAGGAGAGCTCCAAGATAATAAAATGTGAGGCTGGATGAACACAGCAGGCCAAGCAGCATCTCAGGAGCACCTGAGATGCTGCTTGGCCTGCTGTGTTCATCCAGCCTCACATTTTATTATCTTGGAATTCTCCAGCATCTGCAGTTCCCATTATCTCTCATAGGAGAGCTGACATTTTGGGCCTAGAATCAGTGCTTAGTTTTGATGTTAATTAGTAGTTTATTTAGTGGTTGGCTTTAGAAACTTTTTCTCATTACTGACTGCTACCTTGTCACTACGTCTCTTTTTTTAAACAGCAACACTTTTTTGATAAAATTAAAAAATAAGGTTTTCAATCTTCACTGTTTACTAACTGATAGCACACAAGGCATAAGTGGATAGGGAAGACCTACTTCCCCTCAGCAGAGAGATCATTAGCCAGAGATTTAAAGCTATAAAGCCAAAATATGTGAGAGAAACTCAGTAGATCTGGTAGTTTCTGAAAGCTGAAAGGAACAGAATCAATGCTTTGAGTCCAATATCAACCAACATATGATCAGATTAGACACAAACCTTAACCCTGTTTCTCTCTCTCTCCACAGACACTGCTAGATTTGCTGAATTTCTCCAGAACTTTGTTTTATTTCAGATATCTGGTATCCACAGCATTTTGCTTTTGCTGATTTGAAAAAATTGGTATAAAGGTGAAGTTCAGAATAGCTTTTCAGCTGTAGGGGATCTGTAACATTCCATGCGAAAAGTACAGAAAAGGCAGAAGCCCTCAGCCATTTTAAAAGTACTTAAACATGCACCCTTGAAGTGCTAATAATTTACAGGACCATGAGCTGAAAAATGGAATTAGGCTGGATAACTTTTTTTTCTGGTAACATGTTTTCAATGGACTGTAATGACTTTGACTCCAGTGGTTTCCACTTTAAGAACACTATATCTGTACAATCACACAATTTCACAGCACAGGAGGCATCTTTTAGTCCAACTGAGTTTGTGTGTGTGTGTGTGTGTGTGGTGCTTGGGGGGGGGAGAGAAAGGTTGCCATCGTCCTAACCTCTTATTAGACAGAAACGACTGGTGATGTTTTGACCTCAGGGTCACCATGCCTCAAGCGAGGGGAGAGTTTGAGAAAGAACTTGACCCTACTGTTTTAAAAAGGACTGAACTCCATACAGGGTAATCCGTTGGTGCCAATCCTCCATATTTATGCCTTTAAAGTGCCTAAAATTAATCCTGGATTCTGTGTAGAACAAGCTTGATGGGCTGAACGGACTTTCTCTCTTCTGTTAAAGCTTAGGTTTTGATTGAGGGCACGTGTGTCCGTGTGCTTTATTACTGAAGTAAGGCACTTAGGCGTCCAAACGTTGTCCCGCGGGGGGGGGGGGGGGGTTGTGAAGGGGCTGACCACATCAAGATGCCTCCAAGACCAATCCTCAGGTGACTGCCATTAATGTGTTTTTTTTGGGGGGGGGGTTTGGAAGCATTGCCCATCAGGGTCACGGGGTTCCTGACGGAAATAAAATTATAAGGGCTCCAAAATTTGGGGACCAGTGTGAATGTGTTTATTCTGCTCTTGAGGGACTGGGACAAGTTTAGAGGGGCACTTCGCCACAACTCTAGAGCCGCGGTAAGGAGGGCAGGAGGCAGCCTTCCCCCCCCCCCCTCGGGAGCTGGCCGGTGAGAAGAAGAGCTGAGGGCAGGAGGGGTGTGGTGTTAACGAGCGTACGTTCGTGTACGAAAGACGCCACAGTTGTTTTTCCTACCGAGTCCGGCAGGTTACGACATCTTGCCTTCACCCTACGTTGTCGGCCGCCTTCACCCGACACGGTCCGCATTCGGACCCTAGGCCGGCCGTGCGCCTGCGCATTGCCCCCCCCACCCCGCGCGGGTGAATTCTAACAGCTGCGCGAGAGCCGGCGGTTTGGGGCTAACGGTCGTCTTCCCCCCCCGCCCCCCGCAAGCGTTCACAACATTGCGCAGGATCCGGCGGCCGCCCGTTTCAGGCCCGGCGCTGAAATCCGGCCCCTCCTCCAGCTATAAGCCGGTGACAGGCCGACTTCACCTCTCTTCTTCCCCCCACCCCCCCCCCCCCCCCCAAAAAATATCATAGACCAAGTAGATCCACCTTCGGGACCGTCCCCGCTCAAGCCTTTTTGCACAAAACAGGCGTAGTGTTCGCCTACATCAGGCTACATCCTTTCGGGCCGGCTGCTCGCCCCGGCGGCTAATCCACCCTACTCCCCATCCATATCAGTTTTCCCACTGCTCCCCGCTCCGCAACCATATACACCCTTTATCGCCTGTTTCAGGGCAGCTACTCGTCCATATCAGACCCTACACACAGACACGCGCGTAGGTTGTGATCCATGCCCTTTCTCGCCTGCTTCAGTCCGGCTACTGTACATATCAGACCATATGCACAACATTGTGATCCACACCCTTTCTCGCCAACACTAGGCCTCTGCCTTCCTCATCCATACCCTTTGTGACCCATATCAAGCCAATTTCAGGCCCATTTCCTAATCTATATCGGCCCTGCCTTCTCCACAAAGCTCCCCCTTCACCCTTCAGGCCTGTCCCATCTATCTTCCGCATATCAGGTGCATGCACTCACCCGTTTTCCGGCTGGACATTGTATCCCTTTATTTCCCCACATCAAACTCAGTGCCTCGCTCCAGGGATTGTGTTTACCTCAATCTTCAGCCATTTTCTTCTCTCTTTGAGAAAAATGGTGAGGAACTAAGTCTCTAGTGAGTTTAAGCAATATCATCTTGTGCCCTTTGGCAACCCCCCCCCCCCTTCCCAATTATTGACACTCTGCTGGTAGCTAGGACTCATGTAGATGTTCCTTATGTTTGAATGTATTTGTCACGATTAGTCCATAAGAGGTACCCCAGTCAAACCTGATCCTGTCCTTGTGTAACATCCACTCTGTTTTCCAATGGTGGGGGTAGGAATTACCCCGTTATTGTAGCCACTGGAGCTGGTGTCCATTGGATTAACAATGAATGCCACCCTTGCAGGTGCTTCTATTAACACAGACTGGGAATTGAACTTTGTCTGTGTGCTGCAATAAAACAGTGTGGGTGCACTGTCATCTGAGTGTTCTACATCACTTTTACATTAAACCACACTTGCTTCTTGCGGGGGGGGGGGGGGGGGAGACTTCCTTCAGAGTTGGTCCAAAGCCAGTTTAAGTCCAGCTGGTCCTACCTGCAGATCACTGTACCATGTGCTACTTGGCAAATGTATTTAGGATGTGGGTGGAGATTGGTAACTTGCCATTGTCCTTTAGACTCCTGGTGCTGGTACCTCCTCTGATGATGCAACTCCTGGTTTTGCTGACATTTTGACCAAGAGATGGAAGACACCGATAATGCCGTAGTCGAGGCCGACATTAGAGTTTCGGACTGTGTTGTGGCCAGCTATGCCACTCCAAGCAGAGACAGTTGTAGCCCATCCAAGACAGGAGCAGGCCTCAATTCTGCATGCACTAGAGGCAAGTAATTCCAATTTTTTTTATCAACGATGGCTGTGGGAAGAACAGCAAGGTTTGCAAACTGGAGCTCGACAGCTGGAAAAATAAAATCACTGCTTTTTTTTCTCCCCAGCATGTTCTTTTCTCTTTTTATTTTGCTTCCTGGAGTGTTTGTCCTCTCCTTAATGGCAGTGGCTCATGTTGTTTCCATGGGCACCAGTAACTTGGCCGTTCTTCAAGAATGAGCATGAAAGAATGTGTTGCCAGCCTATTCGACTATAGAAGGCATCGCACCTGATCCTCTCCTTTACTTGCCCTTTCAAGCAGGGGCACTAAATAGCAATTTGGAGTGGGAATCCATTCTGAATTGCTTGGGCACTGATTCCAAATTGTAGAACTGATCACCTGATGGTGAGTGACTCAGCACAGTCACCAGGTCCGTACAACTCACTATTATATGAGTGGGTACTTTCACACTTAGAATTGTCGTGTTAGTGTATGAACAACTTTGCATCTGTTTGCATTACAGCTATACACAGGGGAGATGATTCTGTCCAATTGAAAGACGTACAGGAAGAGTTTACTCACCTACATTGGCGCAGTGGCTCAGTTGCTAGCTGTGCTGCCTCACAGCACTAGGGACCCAGGTTCGATTCTACCTTTAGGTGACTGTACAAACTCGAACAGACATTCTCCCCCTGTCTGTGTGTGTTTCTGCTGGGTGCTTTGGTTTCCTCCCACAGTCCAAAGATGTGCAGGCTAGGTGGATTGGCCATGCTAAATTGCCTGTAGTGTTCAGGCATGTGTAGATTAGCTAGGTTCAGGGGAAGGATAGGGGGATGGGTCTGGATGGGATGTTCTGAGGGTCAGTGTGGACTTGTTGGACTGAAGGGCCTGTTTCCACACTGTAGGGATTCTATCATTTGAAAATTCTAGTATTTCTGCCCCATGGGTACTATTGGCTAATAAGTGGGGGGACATTTAGTCAGTGATATTCTACATTCAGATTTTAATGCCTGTTCTATCACAAGGTGGGAGCTGTACCATTGCATAAAGTACACACTTGTGAAACAAGATTCCTCCTTACAGTTCTAGGGTTTCTAGCTGAGTCACATCTGCACTTATCTTTTTTACTACATTTTAAATTCTCTGCCTACACTTTTTTCAGCACAAATTAACTTAATTGTAATTTCTTTATTCCTGTAACTGTAGAGGAGGAAGGACTGTGGAGTTGTGAACCAGCAATGGGTGAAGGAAATGACCAACATTCAGGGAGCAGGGGTAATCAAAGCTGGGATTGCCCAGAATCCACATCTTCTGATTCGGATGACTACGTTTCCGATTTTGACAATATGCTGTCTGATGAGGAATTAACTGGAGAACACGACTATCTCAGGTACTCACCACATACTGCTGGCTTCCAAAGTGCTCCCTAAATCTGTGTTCTCTTTCTTTGGAGAGAAATGTAGAGTCGAGTTGTGTTAAGGAAACATTGGAGTTGTATTAACAATGCTAAACCTGTAATCCAGAGGCCCCAGTCAAAATCTGTAGAGCCATGGGACTCACTGTATTAGTTGGTGGATTTAAATTTATTTGATTCAGAAAAAAACTAATCTCAGCAATGGTGACCATGAAAGTATCATCTATACTCTTAAAAATCTATAGGTTCACTAATGGCCTTTAAGTGATGGTGTAGTGACGATGTCACCAGACCAGTAATCCAAAATGCCATGTTAATGTTCTGTAGCCATGGATTTGAATTCAAATTCAATAAATACTTGGAATAAAAAAGGTTGGCCTAATGACATGAATGCAACCTGTCATAAAATCCCATCTGGTTCACTAATGTTCTATTTAAGGAAGGAAATTTGTCACCTTTACCTTGTCTGACCTCCATGTAATACCAGATGCTCAACAATGCAGCTGATCTTAGCTGCCCTCTGAAATAGCCTAGCAATTCCTTAAATATTGAAACAGTCCATGCAGTGTGCCTGGGTGGGAGGATCTTTTGAGGATTAGTGTCGACTTGATGGGCCAAATACCCTGCTTCCATACTGTAGGGATTCTGATTATGAACAGTGCAATAGGGTAAAGTTTCAAATTCACTGATCCACAAAGAATTGATTCAGTTGCATAAAAGCATGAAACCTTATTACAATTGAGTTCCATGATCATGAATTGAGGGTGGATGAACTGTCTACTTTGGTTCCACTCCATTGTCCCTGCTTACAAAGAAAATTCTGGGTGAGCCCTCTATTAGCTTGCCAGCTCCCAATTTTTCAGTATAGTACTGAAGAACAGGGTGGGAGTTGGGAAAAGTACCCTGGAGAGTTGTAGTACAGTTAGAATTGGTATTTCTCTCTTCACCACTCATCAATATTTTGTTATTAACAATAAGAGAAAACCATTTGACTCTAAATTTACAAAGCTTCAGTGCGACATTAGTTAAATTTTCAGGTGAGACCAAGCTTTGAACGGAGAACAAGGAGTGGGGGAGAGGCATTGGACTTGGAGGATGCTGTCCAGGTCTGATAAGAAAGGTTTGCGTTAAACGGAAGCTTAATATAGACAAGTTTTGAAAGAAAGTACAAGAAACATCTGTGCTTGATAAACAACAAACAAAAATAAAACTATGGTTGCTGAAAATCTAATTTTTATTACACAGATTGTGTAGAACAGAAACAGTTGACTTGATGTCTGCACCGTGCTGGTGTTCTTGATTTAAAGGAGCCTGCTCCTGCCCACGTTTTATGTCACACTATCAGTATACCCTTCTGTTCCTTTCTCCTACATGTTTATCTGCATAAAATGCTGTATGTTTGACCCAGTCCCTGTAGCAGTGAGTGCCACATTGTCATTGCTGTCTAAGTAAAGAAACAGAAACGATAAAAAGATCAAAATGCTGGAAGTTACTCCAGTTGGGTCAGTCATTTATCTGTCTGAAGACCAATTAAACTCTGGCTATGATGAAACCAGCCAAGCAATGAAACAAGAGAAGCTTAATGGGTATTGTTACCTAGTGCCTCACTGTGGAAGGGACTGATGAACAAAGCAATTGGGCCACTGATTCAGTTGCCAGATCGACTAAGGATAAGGTTGGTGTTTTGGAGGGATGAAACCTAATCTGAGCCTGTGACTGGTCATTATTTATTTTTGATATAGGTCCCTGTTGCAGATCATTGGGGAACCTCCCCCATTTCAGTATTACAGGGAGTTTGAGAATGCTATGAATAGTCCTGGAATAAAGAGTTCTTTCTCATACCTACATACTGAAGGTAAGAGAATTGATAAGATTAAGAAAGGTCTAGGCCTGAAATGTCAGCTTTCCTGCTCCTCTGCTGCTTGGCCTGCTGTGTTCATCCAGCTCTACACCTTGTTATTACAGGGAAGTCAGTGTGTTTCCCAATTAGAACATATAGAACATAGCACAGAACAGGCCCTTCAGCCCATGATGTTGTGCCGACCATTGATCCTCATGTATGCACCCTCAAATTTCTGTGACCATATGCATGCCCAGCAGTCTCTTAAATGTCCCCAATGACCTTGTTTCCACAACTGCTGCTGGCAACGCTGACCTTGCTTCCACAACTGCTGCTGGCAACGCATTCCATGCTCTCACAACTCTCTGTGTAAAGAACCCGCCTCTGACATCCCCTCTATACTTTCCTCCAACCAGCTTAAAACTATGACCCCTCATGTTAGCCATTTCTGGCCTGAGAAATAGTCTCTGGCTATCAACTCTATCTATGCCTCTCGTTATCTTGTATACCTCACTTAGGTCCCCTCTCTTCCTCCTTTTCTCCAATGAGAAAAGTCCGAGCTCAGTCAACCTCTCTTCATAAGATAAGCCCTCCAGTCCAGGCAGCATCCTGGTAAACCTCTTCTGAACCGTCTCCAAAGCATCCACATCTTTCCTATAATAGGGCGACCAGAACTGGACGTAGTATTCCAAGTGCGGTCTAACCAAAGTTTTACAGAGCTGCAACAAGATCTCACGACTCTTAAACTCAATCCCCCTGTTAATGAAAGCCAAAACACCATATGCTTTCTTAACAACCCTGTCCACTTGGGAGGCCATTTTAAGGGATCTATGTATCTGCACACCAAGATCCCTCTGTTCCTCCACACTGCCAAGAATCCTAGCCTTAATCCTGTACTCAGCTTTCAAATTCAACCTTCCAAAATGCATCACCTCGCATTTATCCAGGTTGAACTCCATCTGCCACCTCTCAGCCCATCTCTGCATCCTGTCAATGTCCCGATGCAGCCTACAACAGCCCTCTATACTGTCAACGACACCTCCAACCTTTGTGTCGTCTGCAATCTTGCTGACCCGTCCTTCAATCCCCTCATCCAAGTCATTAATAAAAATTACGAACAGTAGAGGCCCAAGGACAGAGCCCTGTGGAACACCACTGACTTCCAGGCAGAATATTTTCCTTCTACTACCACTCGCGGTCTTCTGTTGATCAGCCAATTCTGTATCCAGACAGCTAAGTTCCCCTGTATCCCATTCCTCCTGACCTTCTGAATGAGCCTACCATGGGGAACCTTATCAAATGCCTTGCTGAAGTCCATATACACCACATCCACAGCTCGACCCTCATCAACTTTTCTAGTCACATCCTCAGAACTCTAAGGTTTGTGAGGCATGACCTGCCCCTCTCAAAGCCTTGTTGACTGCATTTAATCAAGCCATGCTCCTCCAGATGGTCATAAATCCTGTATATATGATCAATTATTATATCAGTAAATCTCTTTAATTTTAACACATCTTTTTCAAGCAGAGCACTTAGAAATGTCAATGCAATCAGGTACTTTTTTTTATTTAAAGACTTGACTGAGTGGATGCTGAAAAGATACTTGCCCTTGTGGGAGAGGATAGGACTAGGGGAAACAATTTAAAAATCAGGAGCCTTCCACTTAAATCAGATGAAGAGGATTTTTTTTTTGAGTCTTTAGAACACTTCCCCAGACTGCAGTGGAAACAGGGTCATTTAATATTTTTAAAGCAGAGGTAGGCTGATTCTCCTGTTGGTCGTAACTTAAGATTATCACGGGTTCATGGAAAGGTGAAGCTGAGATTGCAGTCAGATAAGCCATGATCTTGTGGAATGGACTGAAGGGGCTGAAAGGCCTCCTCCAGTGCTGTCACTTGTATATTTTCTTCAGATGTTGACATCTGACTAACTTGATGTATATGCCCAATACTTTATCATTCTGTACTTAAAGGCTGAACAGAACTCCTGGTAATAATGCTTCTTCCTCACCTAGGAGACGGAGAGACAGTCCACGATCAGTTTTCTGTGTTGTCATCGGACAGCGATAAATCCTCATCGTTTAACAACGTTGGAGATGCAGGCACATCCAGTTCAGGGAACGTTTCGCAATACAGGAAGGTTTGAACCTTACTTTCTGGTATCATTTCTCCCACTTCCGTGGCTTACTGGCGCATTTGTTTCAACTCAGCTCAGGTTTTCAGGCCTACATGAATATCACTTTGAATTCAACCTTAAAAGTGAATGAAAGCAGTTGGATGGCTGTTCCTCCCTCCCTTTCTCGGGAAGTCTCCTGTTTCACAGCCATTCTCTCCTAAAGGAAAGGAATTTGTCTTTGTCTAAAATTTTCTGCATGTTCTGTGGCAATCTAACCCCGAAAAATTCACACTGATCCTGGAGTGTCTGCCATAGATCTCCATTATTAATTACACTTGAGTATGTGGAGTCAGTGGGGATGCCACTGTTTGTTTCCATGGCAGACACTTGAAATGCCATGTCATCCTTTTGTGGAATGCTAATCGACTTGCATATTCCCAGTATTTAATATTCCTAGTCTGTTGATTGCCTGGCTAAGCAGGATGTTGAGAGTCAACAGTCAGTTACAATGAACTGGGGCCACGAGCTTTTGAGGTTTCCAGTGAGAGACAGTCTCCTGTTGATGTAGGTGCATCCAAGTTGCAGGTAGGCACAACCATTAATTGTCAGTTTTGGGCTTTCTTCTCCCTTTTAATGTACTGCCACCTGTGGATTAGGCTATTGATGGGAAACTTAAACTAACCCTTCCGAAGACACAATTATGGCGAGATGCCATTGTGGTGCTGAACTTTCCAATGTTGTCCTGTCAGATTATGCAAAACAGCCAATATCATGTGGGTTGTTTGTTCTCAACTCCGTTTGGGGAGAGTAGAAAAGGCCATTCAAAGAATAACTTTGAATTATTTTGTTGGGTCCTGGGAGAATGTACTTTGAGGCCTGTAAGATTATTTGGCTGACTGCAGCTGTTAACAATCCGACCCTTCTGATCCAACATCCAGTTTCTTTGAAAAATCAGGCAGAACATCAATGCGTAATACTATTTTGGGAAACTTTTGAACTGAATTCATACTGCTCTTACACTTCGTATTGAATCATGGCAGCACAGAATAGATTCTGAATTTCAGAAACATAGATCTTTTCTGGACCTTGAGTCATTAATTAATCTCCATGGGTCAATTTTTAAGTCAATGCACAGAAGTTTGAGTACTCACAGGCATACCTTTTCTTTTTGTTCAGGTGACCCATTCAGGTGTTGTTGCTCCATTCTCCAACAGGACTCTATCACACCCATCTTTTCACTCCTTTTACGCTGCTGTTTCATCTCAGCAGTCACAGAGCTTCCTTGCTGAACTCGATGACTCCAGATTTCACAACAAAGATTCCACCGATTCCCACTCTAAGCCTGACCTCTCAATAAAATCTGAAGCCAGCGTCCTCCGTTCCCAAGAGATTCACAGTAAGTAAAGAGCTCTGTAGTAATCTAATCCAAAACAGTGATACAGACGTTACATGCTTTTAAGATCCCAGTACAAGGCATTGTCAAGCAACTTTCAATTGTGCAACTGAAGACCTCTCTTGTCGAACTCTTTGCTTAACATTTCCACCTTCCTCATTTGAATGCCAGAAGGCATAAAGAGCATTTAAATGGAAGTTTTCACTTCTTCCACAGGGAAAGTCCTAAGCTGTTCAAAATCAGTAAGTTACTTTAAGTGCGTTATTATTTCCCATTCCTCACTGCCCTTGAAGTTATTGACTTGCTTATCCATTAGAGGCCAATTTAAAAAGTCAACCCACTGCAATGGATCTAGAGTCAAATGTCAGCCAGAACAGGTTAGAAAATTCCCTTTCTAAAGGGACATATGTTAACCTGATGGATTTTTGTAACAATTGATTAATGATGTCCTTGGTTGTCACCAGCAAGAGTAGTTTTTAATTCCAAATTTTCTTAATTGCATTTAAATTCCAAAAGTACCAGTCTAGGCGTCTGGTCCAGTGACACTGCTGCTACATCACCATCACCCCAACAGTAGTTAGTGCTCTAGAGGAGACTGTTGCAAGCAAACTGATGTAGTGAGCTGCTGTGAACAAATAATTATCCTGTTTGGATACTGGATGTTCATATCAAGTACCTCTGACAATTTTGCCCCAGAATGCTCAACTCTGTTTTAAAATTTCAATTAGCTGGGGATTTCAAATTCCATTAATTAAACCAGTGCTTCAAAAGCTGAGCTCAGTAAAGGCAACTTAAATGAACCAGATGGCTTCTTACCAACAAACCAGCAGTTTGTGTCCTTCTTGGGAAGGAAAGCTGCTGTTGTTACCCAGTCAGGCCTACAAGTGACTCCAGACCTACACCAGTTGACACTCTGATTACCTCTGACACAGTCTAATAAATCCCATTGAAGAAGGCGATTCACCACCACTTTCACAGGGCAATTTGAGATAGACAATAAATATTGGTATGGAGGACTGTTTGTTTGTTTTAAAAGTGTTTGATTTTCATTGGTACCATTTTTATCTTACAACTTTGGGATGTGATATTACATGGAAGATGTTATCTAAATGCACATTGTTGGTGAAGCTTAAATAAAAGGGAACATCTAACTCAGTGTCTCATCAACTTTCTGCTATTGTGTTTCAGTGCCTGCCATCCATCAATGTGAGTTTTTCTACACTGACCCAATGCTGCCATCTGGTTATCGGGTTTACAATCATCTTTCACTTCCCACACGCCAGGTAATGTTGCAACCCTTGGAACATGTAGGTGGTTCAAATGCAACACTTTTGCAAAGGGTTTCTTCTTGAACTCTAGTACATCCCTAATATTCATTAATTTATTGGCTCTGTCTTCAGCATCCTCTGGGCTCAGCTCTGAAATTCCTTCCCTGAACTCCTCCTCTATTTAAGGTATTCCTTAATATGATCTCTTTGACCTAGCTTTCAGTTTCTAGTGTTAACATCAGGACAGAGATATTAAAGTTTGTTTGATAATACGTGTGAAGCACCTTGGGCATTTGACTACATTAAAGGTGCTATAGAAGTGCGAGCTGTTGATGTGTTGAATGCTCCAGTAATGCTGTTTGAGATAAAAACCAGAATGTGCTGAAGAAACTGGGTGTATGTGGCATCTAAGGAGAGAGAAACAATTAATGTTTCCAAGTCCAATATGATCCTTCAGAACTCTGCAGTACCAAAGTAGAAATATTGGATTTGAAACATGAACGGTGTTCTAGTATTCATAAATGCTGTCAGATCTACTGAGTTTCTTCAGTATATTGTTCTCACTTCAGCTATTTGGGATTGGCTTTGAGTGTTTTGGCTAGATAGTAGCCACCTTTTTATAATGAAGTCTGTAACTCATTTGTCCCCTTTACACTAGCCATGTGGCTATCAATTTAGAAGAGAATGACCACAGTGTCTAAAAGTACCCACTTGCTGATGGGTCCTATCCTAATGTGGAAATTAGGATCTTATGATGTAAAATGTACATCAGTCGCCATTTTAAGTATCTGAAGATATTCCCAAATCCAAGGTCAACAAAAATAACCCAGGCCTCAGGCATTCAGGAGTCCTGTCGTATGCTGCTGGCCTTGCTAGGAATCCCTTCAGCCTGCATCCCATTGTTCAGTCTGGCAGGCTCTGCAGGAGATTGTAGCTGGCAGCTCACCTGGTTAATGTACATGAGGAGGGAACCTCAACAATTCGTCCAAGACAACATCAACTCCCTATTGCCCAACTGGTTGCATTGAAAGATACCACCACAGTGTAGTTACCTCTTAAACTATTGAATCAAAATGCAGAAGCAGAAATGTGGTTTTCAAAAGATACTTTTTTAGTTTGAATTTAGAAAGTCATTTGTGCATGGCTTTTGTTTTACTACAATCATCTCCTTGATCAATAGGCAGAATTCCAATTTTGGATAAGAGCACATGCTTCAGCAATTTTGATGTGATCTACACAGCTCTAGGATAAACGTTGATCGTGATGTTTAAATATCTTAAGGTTATTTTATTGCCTTGGTATGGCTCTACCATCTGTTTGTTTCTTTTTTTTGCATTTTTGCTAAGTAGTATTTACTGTATGAGAATCTCTCAGCCCAGGGAAAGACCATTCAGGCCGTTGTATCTGGGTCAACTCTTTTTGGAAAAAGCTCCCTGCAGCCCTTTCAGATATTTATCCAATTCCCTTTGCACAGCTGTCATTTAATCTGCTTTCACCACCTTTGTGGGCACCATGTTAGAGATCACAACTCACTAAAATAAAAGTTCTGGACTGCCTTCTTTTTAAAGCGGTGTACTTTGGTGACTGACCCTCCTGCCAGTGGAAATTTTCTCCCTGTACACTCCAAAAACTGCTACAATTTTTAGCATTTCAATTAATTCAGTTAAATCTCTCCTTAACTACTTTTCTCTAAGCAGAACATTAATGTAACTGAAATGTACTTCCAGCTGCAGATGCCTGTTCAATTCATTGAATTCTATTAACATAGGAGGGAAGTTACATGATTTTCCTCTCTCCTATCCTGCAGTTACCAATTCTTTTTCACAGTAAGGACTCTGCTAAGTCTGGACTTTTAGCGTTGGGATGTAATTTTGAAACAAACTGCTTCAGGGAATCTGAAACCCATCTTCACCCGCTATCCTTAGCAAGAACCACAGAGGATTGTTTTCTCCTGTGACTGGATTCGGTAAAGAATTAATCGTGACTTAACAATTAAAATCCAATTGATTCTGCAGGTGCTTCAAGGTTTACGGCTCAACACTCCTTCGCCCATCATGTCTGCAAGTGTGGCTCCACCAAGCGTCCAGAGAGACAATCGCACCCCAGTCAGTCATGCTTCTCACTCTCTGGATAGATGCCAACAACAGAACTGCCCTGTATCTAGAGCAGAATGTGATGCCATCAGCACCTCATTGGACCTTAGCCAGTTTGAGCACACTGATAAAACAAGGACAGGAACAATGCACTGCACACTGAAGAACAAATGTATTCACGAGTCAGAGGATCATGAAGATGTAGGAACAAATGGTATTAAGTTACCACCCAACCTAGGAGACTCTAGTATAAAGGACTGTGCTGACCCCAAACAAAAACACCACCTGTTTCTTAACAACTGGAGTAAGGCCTCAATGGAATCTTCTCCAACCACAGAGCTTTATAAAATCAAACACCTAGCTGAGCATAAATGTGAACACTCCCCTGGACATCTTAAATACACTGATTCCACTAAATCATCCACAAAATCTGAAGGTAGACCATCAAGCACTTCCTCGGACACCAAGATTAGAACTGAAAAGTTGCTATGTATCGGGACAGAATCTGTAGACTTTGGCACAATGCCCACAGAGGTTGCTCAGGAAACTGAAGTCAGCAGTTGTGACTTCCCTACTTAGTACAGCCATGTCAAAGCATGAGGATCTTGTAAAAAGTTGGGCCACAAATAGATACTTGGTTAAGTTATCAAGCCCAAGTAGGACAGCAATGGCAGACAGAGGAAAAGGTTCGTCAGCCAAAGATTTTACCCCACTTTGACAATAGTTTTAATTCAACTGTAGAAAATCAACACAGTAAAGTTCATTCTGCCCAGTTTGTCAAGTTGTCCCTCACAGCTCCCACGTGAGTATTGGTCAGGAAATGGAACAGCTATATTCAGAATTAATCTGTGACACAGCTGAGAGGTATTAAAACTGAGTTCTTTCAGAAGGGATCAGGTACAACAAACAGTAGTTGGTAAACTATAATTGCACTGAAATAAATTCTACTGGCTTAATGTCTGAGAATTCAATATTTATGAAAGGAAATGGATCAGAAAGTGAAAATTAGATGGTCAGTAGAAATTATTTATGGTATTGAGTTCTGTTTTTAAAGAGTTTACGTCCCTGAGGAATGTGAAGCAGTGGGCGATTTGGTTTTGAGTTACCTTGTCTTGTGTTGGTTAGGCTTTTTGAATGGCTCCATAACCAATAGTGAGCAGATGAACAGCAACGCACAAGTTTCTAACAACAGAGCTACATAACAATGTGGAAAAAATGCCAGGACTTCACCAGTGGAATCTAGGGAAGTCCTGAATCCATGTTTATGTGAGCTACGTTTGGATTACAATCCAAAGTTTTAACATGCTGAAAAGTGCAGATGACTTCAAAAATTATTTTGAATTGAGGGATTTTGTAAACTTGGAAGTTTATTCAAGGTTAAACTGTGGATGGAGGAAGTGTTGAAGTAAATAGTGCCAACGTTTGGTGCAAAGCATTTGTAATGTTAAGATTACCAGGCAAAACATCCTTGTGGTCTAGATCACTGAACTGCAGGTTTTAAACAAAATTGGACAAAAGAATGGAACATATTTCCCAAAATGCTATTTGTTCTGCAAAATTATTTTAATAAAAATGGAATTTCAATCCTCTAGCCATGGTAAACCAACTGCAATATTGATGAGATTTAATTTTGTGTTAAGTGTGTAGGTACTTTATTCATACATAACAAATCTGTGTACAAGACATATCAGAGCTTCCAAAGATCCCAAGCAAGGCTACAAGCTAAAATTTTGGAATTGCAAGATCCAAAGCAAAATGGTGTGTAGTTCAGATCAAGTTATAATAGCTCCTGTTCCCACTGGATGTCATTCAGTTCTTACTGAGACTGCAACAATTTTCAACTAAAATTGGGTCACAGTTTTGCAGGGGTGGCTTGTTTAGCATAACATCCTTCAGTCACATGTCTGCAATTTTGCATTGTAATCTCAGGATCGCGCAAGTGATGTTAAATTTTTGATTTGTGCTTCTCAAGGTTGGGCAGTAAGGCTACAGGGAGAAATGATAATATTGAGATTGTATGCCTGACAAATATTTCATTCCACTTACAACACATTATTTTGGTGTAAATGTTTGCATCTTTTATGTAGTGTACACGTCAGAGGATTCATGAGGAAACTATGCTAACTGTAAGTGCACACAGCAGCAAGTGGGGAGTATGGATAATTCCAACTACTTGCCCCTCAATTATCCAGGCTGAGGACCAGCATTGATGTAGACTGGTTTACCCACACCAGTGGCTAAAGTTTTCAGTATTGGTTTAAGACTTGAACTTGGGCCTTCCAGCTCAGAGACAGGAGCGCAACCAATTATGTAACCTAGGTTCCCTTGGTATTGTCACACATTGTGTAAAGCTAAACATGAATGCAAGTGAAATCTCATCTCTTATTATGCCTATGCAGAACCCTTTGCACGTTCAGGAGTAACAAGTTTGCAAGTTGAGACCAAACAGTTTGACAGTGATCAGTATCTACAAATAAACATGTTTAAACTTATTGACAATGCAATTTTATTTTGTCCTCCTGGGTCTTCTCCTATAGGTTCAGGATACCTTTCACAATCTTAAACGGTCACTCGCAGTCATGGCTAGTAAGTGTTGTTAGGTACTTGACTGAAGTATCAAGTGCAGTTAAGCCTGATCCTGTCCTAGAAGTGCAAGTTACAACCAGACACCAAGAGAAGGTAGAACCTTGTCTCAAGTTCTAATCAGAGTAACCATATCCCCATTCAAGGATAGGTGGGTTTGCAGACAAACGGCAACTCAAGTTAGCAGCTGCTAAGGTTGAGAGCATGCAAACAGAACGTGGCAGGAATGTGATTTGAGAGTCCAACAACAAAGGATGAACAAAAAGTTTCTGCATAGACAGAATGAGTAGCTAGGACCTCAAAGATATTCATCTGAGCTATTACCTCAGCCATGCACAAACTACCAATGGAGTAAACCAAAGGAATGAATGTGTGGCTCCAAGATTAGTGTGGGAAAAGTAGGCTCCAGGTCTGAGAAAAATGAGATCTGTACTTTTGGGACAGTCTACACCTGAACCATGCTAGTTCTAGGGGACTGTATAACTTGGGAAGTGAAGCGAATTTTAAACTAATAATACTGAAATGAGAATAAATTTGGGAAGATGTAAATTAGAGTCATGGCAACAGAGAAAATGATAATAGGGGAAATGATTAACCAGTGCAAGTCCAATAGAAAAACACACAGGTAAGATTAGAGGAAAACAAAAGGAATAGAAGAATAAAGCTAAAGACTCTGTATGTGAATGTATATAGTATTTAAAACAAAAGATAAGTATGAATGTGATCAGGTAACCATTACATTGACCTGGCTACAGGTTGACATGGATTAGGGCCAGAATATTGAAGGCATGTATTTAATAGAACAGGCAGCTAGGAAATGTAAAGTGTAGGCTAATGATGGCATGATTACAATAGATACAGATGACCTAAATTCAGGAAACCAAGGTGTGGAGACAGTTTGAATAGGAATATGAAATGATAAAGGGAAGAAGTCATGTGGTATACAGGGCCCTTTAACAGTAGTCTGAGGTATAAAAGATGATACGATGCTAATGTGTCAGAAAGCCACATGGGAGATTTTGATCTACATAGATGAATTCAGAGAATCCTTTCGGGATAGTTTCTTAGAGCCTATTTTGCTTCTGATCCCAGGGAGCAGGCTATATTAGATCTGGTATTGTGTAATGAGATAGGATTAATTCGTGATGTCAGTGAGATTCCCAGATATGATTTAATTTTACATTCCGTTTGAAGGAGAAGAGAATGGATCAGAGTCTCTACACTTTAAGGGAATATTTCAGAATATGCTGCATGTATACATTATAACAAGAAAGGAAATCCCAAGGGACAGACTCACTACCGGTGGCAGACGAGAAAGATTGAAGACAATTTCAGACTTAGAAGGAAAATATATGATGCTGCAAAGACAGGTGATATGCTAGAAGATTGGACAGAATTTTTAAAAAAAAAACTTAATACGAGGGTAAATGAGCCAGAAATATAAAAACAATCAGCAAGAACTTCTATAAATATTTCTACAGTTAACAAAATGAGCATTGTTCCTATAGAAAAGGGGGCTGGAGAATAATGGAACGTGGCAGTAAACTTACATTGTAAACTCCCATGATTATGATAGTAAGTAGAAAATAAGAACTCCACTCCCCCACCCATGTCCATGCCATCAGCCCACCCCCCTTCACAATACTGCCATGGGTTCTTTTACTCGCCTCTGGGCTCTCAATTAAGTCTTTCACCTAGAAAACAGCATTTCAGCTGGTACAATGCTCCACCAACCTACAGTCTTGCCCCAAAATGGCTGAAGTGGAACTCAAACCCACAACTATCTGACTCCACATACACTCAAGTCAATGAGGCTGATACTGAAAGCAGCAGCAAAGCATAGCAAAAGACAGATAGACTGGACAGTGATAACACAGTGTGGAGCTGGAGGAGCACAGCAGGCCAGGCAGCATCAGAGGAGCAGGAAAGTTGATGTTTTGGGACTGGCCTGCTGTGCTTCTCCAGCCCCACAGTGTTAAGTCTGAGTCCAGCATCAGGCGTTTTTACTATCTCCTGACTGGACAGTAAGATGTGGGTACCTCCATCTCAGGGCTATGACAATAAGTAAGCTGTCTCTGCCATACAGTGCTTTCAAACACTTCGTTTCCAGCACACTGAATGAGAATTATAGCATAATCAAGGTCCCTCATCCCACCTCCTTGACCTGTCTGTCCTCCCTGGACTGACCTATCCCCTCCCTAACTGCCCACCTACATTCACCTTCACTGGCTCTAACCCCACCTCTTTGACCTATCTGTCTCCTCTTACCCAATCTTCTCCTTTATCCATCTTCTGTCCGTCTCCCTATTTATTTCAGAATTCCCTTCCCCTCCCCCATTTCTGAAGAAGGGTCTTGACCCGAAACAACAAACTTTCATGCTCCTCTGATGCTGCTTGGCTTGCTGTGTTCATCCAGCTTCACACCGTGTATTCTCTTGGATCACACTTTTCTGCAAAGCAGTCCTTTAGCCAAAAACATCCATGAAGCACTGTCTGAGATCATGCCTTTAGATTCATTCCTATAATGTGGCACCTCAAACTGCTGCCTGGTACCGTTGCTTTTTTAAAAATTCTTTCATGTGATGAGGACATCACTGGCTGGCATCATTTATTGTCCATTTATGATTGCCCAGATGGCAGTTTAAGAATCAACCATATTGCTGTGGATCTGGAGTCGCATGTAAGCTAGACCAGGTGAAGATGACAGTTTCCTTCCCCAAAGGATATTAGTGAACCAGACAGGTTTTTCCAATAATTGATAACAGTTTCGTGATCATCATTATACTCTTAATTACAGATTTTTAAAATCTGAATTCAAATTCCACCATCTGCTGTGGCGGGATTTGAACCTGGGTACCCAGAACATTACCCGAGCCTCTGGATTAACAGGTTAGTGGTAATACCTGTAGGCCATCGCCTCCCCATTAGGCGTCTTTTCACATGCTTTGCTAAAAAGGCTACACAAGTGTTTAAAAATATTGATAATCTACAGTGACAGACCAGAACATATCTGGAACAGGACTATGCTCACGCAGAGGGTAAAGCATGTATGGAATGAGCTGCCAGAGGAAGTGGTGGAGGCTGGTACAATACAAAATTTAAAAGGCATCTTGATGAGTACATGCATAGGAAGGGTTGAGAAGTATATGGGCCAAATGCTGGCAATAAGGTCTAATTTGTTTAGGATATCTGGTCGGCATGGATGACTTGAACCAAAGGGTCTGTTTCTGTGCTGAATATCTCATATGACTCTAAGCGGAGGTAACTCAGAGGCCCAGGCAAAGCACTGGCATCATGGGTTTATGGGGAGCATATGGACTGTTTCAAATAATAAAATCTGAAATATGAAAGTGACTTCAGTAATGGTAATCGTTGAGCATTGCAAAAACCCTTTGGATCACTGATAGCCTTGAGGGAAGGTGATTCACCATCCTCATCCTGTTTGACCTACACGTGACTCCAGATTGTCAGCAATCTTAAATGCCCTCTGAAATGGCCCAGCAAGCCATTCAGTTCAAGGACATGTAGGGACAGGCAACAAATGCTGGCTGTGCCCTCACAAATAGCAATAAGACATTCCTTGGACATTATTCCACATTCACCCTTTCACTTAGAAAGGACTGCTCCTCCCAAATCCCAACTCTTCATCACATGGGACACAAAACCATGTTACATTAACCTTGTACAGGAGCATGTTTTAATTGAAGCTTCATTTCAACCAATTATCACGGCTGTTCAATAAACAGATCACAATGCAAGAGCAGACGGATATGTGTTGCAGTGATGTTGCATTGTTACACACCTTTGCACTGAGGGAGGCAGAAGTTATAGAACGAATTCTGGTCAAACAAGTCCAGCCTCTTCCAAGCAACCCAGCCTTTCCTTTGGGCATATTCCTTGTCTAAGATATTCCCAGAATAATGGGGATCGAGGACGAGGAGGTAGTGGTTCTCCATGCCCGTGCACATGCCCAGAATCCCCTTAGAAGCATTGTCATTATCACCACCCATCATGACAGGAGAACCCAGCGTGTCAAAGTGCAGATAGAGCTCATCGACTTTCTGCAGGAGCTCACCCCCTCGGCGCACATGGATCAGTTTGCATGGGACATCGTAGAACTTATCGATGCACAGTGCGATCTCAAAGGAGCCAATCCAGGTCTTAGAGCCAATGAAGTTTTGGGGCTTATCCTCCATCTCCACCAGTGCCTCCTGCACCTCGTTCAGGGTGGGCACCCGGTGGTTCTTTATGTTTGTCTGCTGCAGAATAATCCAGGAGGAGAGTGTCTGCATCGTTCGGTAGCCACAGCCCCAGCCACAGTCATCTGTCCCATCACAGCCATAATGATAGTAGAGGTAATCGCCACGGACCAGAGAGAGCCGCTGGATTTCAGAGTCTGGCTCAGGAAGAGGAAGGCCAGAGTGAACGTTCTTCACCAACTCCATGTTTGGTCCTCAAACAGGTCAAGCTTGAAAGGGGAAAAAAAAACCTGCATGTTATTTATAAACATTCACACAAATCCTGCAATTAAGAACATCAAAAGCATTAAAGTGGCTCCCAGAAATTTTAAAAAACCTAATAGCAGTTTGCAAAGACTTCCAATTCATAGGAAACCCTCAAACCTATGTAAATAATTCAATGAAAGGACTGGGTATTGTTGTAATATACAGAGCTGTGGCAATGCAAGACAGACTTTCAGCAATCATCAGCTATGCAACTGCTTAGAGGGTCTAATATGCTGATCAGTGCACAGACTCAGTGACATCCGATTCCTGAAGCTGTTACCCCCCACACACACACAGACCTCAGAGGTCTATGCAGCGGCAGAAACAATTAAACAGAATATAAATGATCAGTGTGTCTGGCAGCAACAAGACAGGAAGGCGACACCTTGAAGGCCAGAGTGAAACAGCACTAGCTCGAGAGGCTAACCCTAGTTACACCGTAAGCATTAGCTGCAGCTAATCCGCATGTTGTAATTCAAGTCACTTCTTTTATCACTTCTTGTGCATGGGCATTGTTGGCTGGGTCAGCATTCACCACCCATCCCTAATTGCTCCGCAGGTGGTGGGGAGACACCATCTGAAAACTTTGTACTTGTTGTTGGTGTAGATACACCCACAGGCAGACAGGGAAGGAGCTCCTGACTTTTGAACCAGTGGCAGGGAAGGAACTGCTATGTTGGATCAAGTCAGGGACATGGACAGGGTTAACAACCATAGTCTTTTTCCCAGGGTAGTGGAGTCCAAATTTAAAGGGCATAGGTTTAAGGTGACAGTGTAAAGATTTAAAAGGGACCTAAGGGACGAAGCTGGCGCACAGAGGGTGGTGTGGTGTTCGGAATGAGCTGCCAGAGGAAGTGGTGGAGACATTTAATAGGCATCTGGATGGGTATATAAATAGGAAGGGTTTAGAGGGATTTGGGCAAAATGCTGGTACAGGAGCACAGCAGGCCAGGCAGCATCAGAAGTGCAGGAAAGTTGACGTTTTGGGTCAGGATTCTTCTTCAGAAATTTCCCAACCTGAAATGTCAACTTTCCTACTCCTCTGATGCTGCCTGGCCTGCTGTGCTTCTCCAGCTCCACACTTAGTTATCTTAGACTAATTTAGGATATCAGGTTGTAAAGATGAGTTGGAGTCACAGGTCTGTTCCCATGCTGTACATCTCTATGACTCTAAGTCAGGAAGGCATGAGGCTTGGAGGGAAATTTACAAGTGGCAATGTTCTCACTATACCACAATGTACATAGGGCAAGGGACATAGAAAGGCAAACCGATATACAAACTAAACAACAAACCAATAAGCCCTAGAAAGGCTACATATGTGATCTATGCCTACACTGGAAAAAGATGGCTTGCCAGAGATTACAGAGGGGTTTTAAAGATTTTATGAAGTGTAGATTAAAATATACCAACATAGTTCCACAAACTCTTGACCCCAGCCCGGATGCACCAGATTTGAGGCAATAGTACATTTTGTTTTCTTTTAAACAAGAAAAGTAACCCACTCTCATTGCACAGCAGAAAGGTGGATGGAGAGTCCCAGGAAGTGTGCCATTATATTTAAGTATAATGCAACCGCTACTGTCCCTATTCCACCTGCTCATGAAGAAAGAGACAGGGCAGTCCTCTGTACAGCATCAATATTTACAGGTGACCACCCCATCATGCAAGCGATGATTATAAGCTTGAAAACAATTAACATGGCTCAATTAATTTCCAGTGACATAAACCAACACAATATTTGGTTAGAACATAAAACATAGAAAAGTACAGCATAGTACAAGCCCTTTGGCCCACAATGTTGTGCCGTGGAATAACCCTAATCCAAAAATAAAATAACCTAAATTACATTCCCCTCAATTCACTGCTGTCTATGTGCATGTCCAGCAGTCGCTTAAATGTGACTAATGACTCCACTTCCACGACTACCACTGGCAAACCATTCCATGCGCTCCAACACTCTGGGTGAAGAACCTCCCTCTGACGTCTCCTCTGTACCTTCCTCCTAACACCTTAAAACTATGACCCTTCGTGGCTGTCAATCCTGCCCTGGGGAAAAGTGTCTGGCTATTGACTCTATCCATGCCTCTCACTGGTTAATCCAATCAGCCCTCAAATGGGAAGGTACAGGGACAAAAATAGAGATAAAAGTAATATCAGGGTCAGGAAGGGATGATCTTCAGAGGGTCGGTGTGCACGCATGGGGCTGAACGGGCTGCCTCCACATTATAGAGATCATACGATTCTATGACAGGGGGAGGATAATCAGCTTTTTGAAAATTAGTTCCACACTCCTGGCTCATTCCAATACTTCTCCCCGAAGCATTTATCCAACATCGTAATTTAACGACTGAGTCATGAATCTACCCCCACCTCCAATTCAGGCAGCACATTTCAGGTCATAACCGTATAGACATTGTTCCCAGTTCATGTCAGTTCTCTCTGTGGCTGATCACTAAATTCTTTTGAATATCAGTGAACTACGATGGGGGAAAATCCTCCAAAACAGTGGCTTCCTGCTGGCAATGAGAAACAGTAACAGGTTCTCCCTGTTTACTGAACAAAACTGCAAATTCAACAGTCAGGCAAAGACACAAAATAGAGACCAAACAGCAGTTACACGCTATTCTGCAGTGCTTCCGAGGAGAAGTGAGTGGGAACCAAGGGAATAGGAACTAAAGACTCCACTGTCCCTTTCTCCTTCACACCTCTCATACACTCACACCACAAAAAAACAGTCCACATTTACTCACAAATCAGATGCTGGTGGAAGTAGTTGGTCAGGATTACTCTGTTCGGAGCCATGAAGTCTTGTTCCCTCTGATCCTTGGCAAGAGGCGATTAATGGGCCATTAAAAAGAGAAAGTAAACAAACAATTAAACACCTACAGCCACACCTCAGCAACTGAGTACACGATATACAATGCGGTCAGTATTTGCTTTGCTGGCATCCAATGTGAAATGAGAGAAGTTACATGAGTGAGTAAATTGATGCTATGCATGGAGCTAATTAGGGATCCTCGAATTTCCTTTACAACTAGAAAAAGAATGATTAGCTACAGACCTCAATGCTGGCCATCAGATGCTCAATAGATTTCTATGCCTTACCAGTAAAATTAAGGGAAAAGCAGAAGACAAGAGTTTTTTTTTGCTTGTTGGAAGTTTTTTTAGGGTATTGGGCAGCACTAAGTAAATCAATGTGGAACACCCTGCCGTGTACTGTGCAAATCAGTTATTCCGTCCCTCAAGCCTGATAAGACCATGGTTGAGCCTGTTGTGACCGCCAATCTACTTTCTTGTCTGTCCGCAACACCCTTCAATTTTCTTGTTAGTCAAGAATAACAGCATAGTCCTTATAAAAATGAGCTTAACTTCCACTAATCTTCAACTGTGCATACAGAACAGGTACCAACACCTGGATCTGTCACAGGGCACTGACAGTGGGGCAGCTACACAGCAGGCCTGTACTTCTCAAGGACACCTACTAGGTTATTGAGCAAGACTGGTCTCCTTGACTCAGTAAATCGTGGTGCGACTGACCTTCCGAGGAGTGAAGCACAAAATGAGCTATTTCAAGCCAAATTAAAGTCTCGAGTATCACTGTTTTCAGACAAAAACTGTTGGTCATGCACGTTAATGTGAGAATTATGGAACCTGCAGCTGCTCCTGGGATTACAGGCTTAGTTAAAGATTTATTATAGCTTTTTAAAAATAATAATTATAGTCATTATAGCCTATAAATAGAAGATGCTTTTCCATTTTTTATTATTACAAAAATACAAAATAACCATACAAAAAAATCACAATATTTTATTCAAAAGGACAGTTTTTTAAACTTTTGTTAAGGGTCTACAGTGAATGGCTGAGTTTTTATTTTATTCTTAATTCACAAATTTAAGAAGTGTATATATGTCTATATACGTATAGACCTAGGGGTCGAGGCCTGAAACGTCAGCTTTGGTGCTCCTGAGATGCTGCTTGGCCTGCTGTGTTCATCCAGCCCCACACTTTGTTATCTTATATGTTTTAGAGGTTTTGTTTTTAACACTGCAAAGACTCTTCTTTGAAAAAACCAAAGTTTTTGTTTAAATAAGGAGTTGTGCTTTCATTCCAGTGAGTCCTACACCTGGTCAGCTCCAGAGAAGATTTCTTTTCCTGAATGAATTTATTGAAGAGGAGTCATTTTTTGTTCAGCTAAGTCATTGATTTTATTTAATTCTTATATGTATGATATATATTTTTAATTCTTTTTCCCACTTTAACATCATTTTCTGGAGGTAATGAAAGGTAGTTTATTTTATATATAAAGGTGTTATTGAAACATCCTTTTTTTAGGTTTAGTTATTAAGACCATATATAAGGTACAGAATGAGATGGCTATAAGTTTTAGAAAAGTTATTACCCAGCAGGATCAGTCAGATAGATGGATGACTGTCAGGAAAGGTAAGACAGTCGTTCAAAAAGTCTCCAGTGGCCATTCCTCTACCTAATAGATGTTCAGTTTTTGGAACAGATGAAGGAGATAGCCTCTCTGAGAAAAATGAAAGGGACAGTCAGTTACTGGACACGTGGAATGATTCTTATGTTAGGCAGCGTTTGACAAGATTTAATAGAATTATTGTTATAGGGTACTCTGCTGTCAGGGGAATAGACAGGTGATTCTGTGGCGGTGAGCGTAAATTTCAGATGGTTTATCGCTTTCCTGGTGCTAGGAATAAACGTTTCTAAATATTTCAAGCATATTGCTAAAGGTGAGATTGAGAAGCCACAAATTACTGTACACATTGGTAGAAATGAAAGATGAAGGAGATAGCCTCTCTGAGAAAAATGAAAGGGACAGTCAGTTACTGGACACGTGGAATGATTCTTATGTTAGGCAGCGTTTGACAAGATTTAATAGAATTATTGTTATAGGGTACTCTGCTGTCAGGGGAATAGACAGGTGATTCTGTGGCGGTGAGCGTAAATTTCAGATGGTTTATCGCTTTCCTGGTGCTAGGAATAAACGTTTCTAAATATTTCAAGCATATTGCTAAAGGTGAGATTGAGAAGCCACAAATTACTGTACACATTGGTAGAAATGAGGGAACCTAATCTAATCTAATGGCACTTTTAGGGAAAAGATTAAAGCACTAGTAGAAGATTAAAAATTAAAACCTTAAAAGTAGTAATTTCTGGTTTACAATGCCAAACTCTAACAAGGGAACAAAGAAAAGGTTAAAGGAGATAAGTCACTGGCTGAACAGCTGGTGTACTGTTCAGGGATTCAGGTTTTTGGACAATTGGAATGTCTTTTGGGATAGAAAACACCTGTTCGAAAAGGATGGGTCTAACCTAAACTGGAAAGGGACCAATAGGTCAATTTGCTCATTCTATCAAGTGAGACTTTTATACTGACAGAGAAGGCAAGTGGAGGAATTCTAAGTAGCAGTGTAAATGAAAGGATTGATGGGATAGGTTCTGAATGTGAGGACAGCCATGTCAATTAGAAAAAGGAAGACAAGAGACGGTCAAAGTGGTAACCCTGAAGAACTAAACTGCATTTAGTTCAATGCAAGGGGTCTTATAAGGGCATTTTAAGAGCATGCGATTGAGACATCATAGTTATTACAGAAACTTGGCTGAGAGATGGACAAGACCAGCAGCTCAATGTTCCCAGTTTTAGATGCGATAGGAAGGATAGAAAAGTAGGCAAGAAAGGCGGAGGGGTGGCATTTTTGATTAAGGGACACGTTATTGCTCTAACTAGGGATTGCTCTAACTAGGGAAAGTATATGGGTAGAAATTACAAATAAGAGAAATTACTTTGATGGGATTGTACTTTAGGCCCCTCAACAGTAAGACAGATATTGAAAAACAAACATGTAGGGAGATCTCAGATATATGTAAGTATAACAAGGTTGTAATAATGTGGGATTTTAATTTTCCAAACAGTGACTAGGACTACCATGGTGTAAAAGGCGAAGAATTTGTCAAATGTGCTCATGACAATTTTCTTTATCAATATGTGGATGCTCCTAATAGAAAAGGAGCAAAACTAGACGTTCTTTTGGGCAAAAGGCAGGTGACTCAAGTAAAAGTGAGGGAACACTTTGGGTCTATCAATCACAATTCTATTAGTTTCAAAATGGTTATGGATAAGGATAAGCCTTCCATGAAAGTTAAAGGTTTTAACTGGAGTAAGGCAAATTTTAATAGCAGGAGTCAAGAACTTTCAAAAGTTGATTGAAGTAGACTTTGCAGGTAAAAGGATGTCTGACAATTGGGAGGCGTTCAGTAGTGTGATGACAAGAATTCAGAGGCATTATGTTCCTGTTAAAGTGAAGGGTAAGGCTGGTAAGGTTAAGGAACAATGAATGAACAAAGATGTGAGGTTCTAGTCAAGAATAAAAGATTTTTTTAAAGATATAGACAACTTGGTTCAATTGAATCTCTTAACCAATATAAAGACTGTAGGGGCTTTCTTAAGAGAGAAATCACCAAGTCAAAGAGGGGATATGAGATAGCATTGGCAGATAAGGTTAAGGATAATCCAAAGAGATCTTACAAATAAATTAACAGCAAGAGGGTAATTAGAGGGGGGATTGGGCCTCTTAAAGATCAAAGAGGTCACCTTTGTGTTGAACTGCAGGGGATGGGAGAGATACTCAATGAATATTTTGCATCAGTTTTTACTGTGGAGAAAGAAATAGTGTCTAGAAAATGCAGAGAAATAAACCTTGATGCTTTGAAAACAGTTCACTTTACAGAAGAGGACATTCGGGAGGTCTTAGAGATTATAAAGGTGGATAAATCTCCATGACCTGATTATGTTGTGGAAAGTAAGGAAGGAAATTAAGAGAACCCTTGCAGAAATGTCTGCATCATCTATAACTACAGGTGAGATGCCCAATGACTAGAAGATGGCTAACGTTGTACCTTTTTAAAGAAAATTTGTAACGAAAAACCAGGGAACTACAGATCTGGAAGTCTGATTTCAGTTGTGGGTAAATTGTTGGAGGTGATTATAAAAGATAGGATTTAGCGAGGCAAAGATTGAATAGGGATAGTCAGCATGGTTTTGTGCAAGGAAAATCCTGTCTCACAAACTTAATTGAGTTTTTTTGAGGAAGTTAACAAGAAAGTTGATGAAGGTAGAGCAGTAGACGTTGTTTATTTGGATCTTAGTAAAGCCTTTGACAAGATGCTGCACAGTAAACTTATTAATGATGTTAGGTCACGTGATTCAGGATGAGCTTGCCAATTGAATACATATTTGGCTTAACAGCAGGAAACAGATTGTAGCGGTGGAGGAGGGTCTAGGCCCGAAACATCAGCTTTCCTGTTCCTCTGATGCCGCTTGGTCTGCTGTGTTCATCCAGCTCTACACCTTGTTATCTCAGTCGTGGTGGAGGGTTGCTTTTCAGTCTGGAGGTCTGCGACCAGCCGTGTTCTAAAGGGATCAGTTCTGGATCTCCTTTGTTTATCATTTATACAAATGATTTGGATGAGAATATCGAAGGCATGGTTAGTAAGGTGGCAGATGACACCAAAATTGGTGTCATTGTAGAAGTGAAGAAGGTTTTTTAAGATTACAATGGGATCTTGATTAAATGGGTCAATGGGCTGAAAAACGGCAGGTGAAGTTCAACCTGGATAAATGCGAGGTATTGCATTTTGGTGCAACAAACAAGGGTACAGCTTATACAATTAATGGCAGGGCCTTGGGTAGTATTGTGGAACAGAGGGACCTAGAGGTGTCTTTATAGACAGGATGGTTAAAAAGGCTTTAGCATGCTTGCCTTCACTGCTCAGTCCTTTGAGTATAGTAGCTGGGACGTTATGTTGAGGTTGTACAGGACATTGGTGGAACCCTTTGGAATCATGTGTCCAGTTCTGCTCGCCCAGTTATAGGAAGGATATTGTTAAACTGGAGAGGGTTCAGAATAGATTTACCAGGATGTTGCTGGGTATGGAGAATTCAAGCTATAAAGGAAATATTAGATAGGCTGGGACATTTTTTTCCACTGCAACACAGGAGGTTGAGAAGTGACCAAATAGAAGTTTATAAAATAATGACAGGTATAGGCAGAGTTGATGGCAGTTGTTTTTTTTCCCCAGGATGGGAAATTTCAAGACTAGTGGGCATATTTTTAAAGGTGAGAGGACAGAGATTTTAAAAAGACTTGAGACAATTTTTTTTAAAAAGAGGGTGGTTCCTGATGAAGTGGTGGATGCAGGTAAAATTACAATGTTTCAAAGACATTTGGATGGATGTATGAAAAGGAACAGTTTGGATGGTGCAGGCAGATGGGACTAATTAGTTTGGGATTATGGTCAGCATGGACTAGTTGGACTGTAGGTTCTGTTTCTGGGTTAATCATGAGGTTTGATTCCTGAGATTAGGGGGCTGACAGATCAGGAGAGGATGGGCAGATACTTTCAAGTTAAAGAACAATCTCATTAAGCTTGGAGGACCTCGACACGGTGACAGAGTTGCAAAAGTGCAGCTTCCTCCCTAGTCCAGCTCCTTGCCTGCAATATCTCGATCAATGTGGTCACAGCTTTGGGATAAGGGGATGGCCATTTAATTCTCGATACTGTCACTAATTTTGTCACTTACAGAAACATGAATACTTGTCTAACCCTTGAGTAGAGAACTGCAATCAGTTGTTCAGTGTATTCAAGACTGAGCTCCACCTCATCTCCATTTCCTCAAAAATACAGTATAAAGGTTTCTCACCTAATCAGTGTAACTAAACCAAATTCCCAGTAAATTATAACTTCAGCTTAATCTGAAAGGCTGACACGAACGTGACTAAGTGAATATGACACTCTGATGGACTGGCTGGTCCAGTCTTAAAGGATATGAGCGAGCAGAGGAGGCCATGGATTCAAAAATTTCAAAACAGATAACATCAGTTTTTGGATTAATTCCCTGTCCCCTCACTCCAGCTAATGAGGGCAGCTGAAACATTAATGACAGTGGGGAGTTACTTGTTTTCGAGGGAGATCCTCAACAGCTCATGCTTGTTCCCCCAGCCGTTTCAGGTAACATTGAGCAAGCATCCCCAGCTCGGAGCCCACAACACCCACACAGACGTCCCCAGCTCGGAGCTCTCTCTCCTTCTCTATGTGCTTCGGTGTGTCCCCAACTCGGAGCTCTGTCTATCTATGCCCTTCGGGGTATTCCCAGCACGGAGCGCTCTCTCTATCTATCCCCCTCGGGGTGTCCTCAGCACGGAGCTCTCTCCTTCTCTATCCCCCACGAGGCGGCCCCAACACGGAGCTCTCGCCTTCTCTTCCCCTCACGAAGCGGCTCCAGCTCGGAGCGCTCTCTCTACGGGGTGTACCCCCAGCTCGGAAAGCTCTCTCTATCTATCTATCAAATCCCCTCGGGGTGTCCGCAACTCGGAGCGCGAATCTCTCTCTCCCTATCTAGGTATCGATCGACTCCCCCGGACTATCCTCAGCTCCTTTACCTCACATTTCCAGCTTCAAGCCTCCACCGGTGCCGCTTACAAAATGGCAGCGACACGCCCACGTGACTCTACCTCCGCCCCGCCCCTCGCCGTCACGTGGCACCGGCGCCACGTCACCCACAACTCCCAGCCGTGAGTACCACGTGACTGTTGGTAGCTGTTTTCCGCGACTTTGCCTCTCTTCCCTTTACCCTCTTATCACCCACCACCACCACTTCACTTGCTCATGGTGCTCGCATCTCCTTGACTGGCCTGGCAGTGGGGAGAGATGCCAGGGGCTTATTTTTCTCTTCATTTGTGAGATGTGGGCATCGCAGGCTGGCCAGCATTTCTTGCCGATCACTAGTCACTGTTGAGAAGGTGGTGGTGAGCTGCCTTCTTGAACTGCTGCAGTTCTCCTGCTGTGAATTGACCCACAATGCCAATTTGGAGGCAATTTCAGGCTTTTGACCCATTGACAGTGAAGGAACGGCAATATATTTCCAAGTCAGGACGGTGAGTGCCTTGGAAGGGATACTGGAGGTGGTGTTGTTCCCATATGGCTGATGCCCTTGTCCTCCTAGATGAAAGTGGTTGTGGATTTGGAAGATGCTGTCTGGGATCTTTGGTGAATTTCTGTAGTGTATCTTGTAGATGCTACACACTGCAGCTGGTGTGCTTTGGTGATGGAGGGAGTGGATGTGGTGCCAGTTGAAAGAGGTGCTTTATCCTGGATGGTGTCAAGCTTTTTGAGTGTTGTTGGAGCTGTACCGATTCAGGCAAGTAGGGAGTAGTCCATCACACTCCTGACTTGTGTCTTTTCGATGGTGGACAGGCTTTGCGGACCCCAGTGGTGAGTTACCTGCTGTAGTATTTATAGCCTCTGACCTGCTCTTCCAGTTGAATTTCTAGTGAATGGTACCCCCCCAGGATGTCAATAGTGGAAGTTTCAGTGATGGTAACATCATTGAATGTCAAGGTGCTGTGGTGTGGCACCTCAGAGGAGTGCAAGGGGTAACACTGTAATGGGTGAAACACTGACCAAACCAACCCCAAAATCCCCACCGACCACTGACCTAGTTCTTCCGCATATTAACCCAGAAGCCAGTCCACGACTTAAGGACAGCATCCACTTGAGATCTTCATGCCAGTTGTTGGCCTGTACAAGCCAGGGGTCGTAGGAGCAGGATGCTCCTTGAAACAATGGAAACACTGGGATTTTGCTGCCATTAAGACGTTTGGACTCGAGGTGTGATGAGTCGCTGAGAAATAGGAGCCAGAGGCGGCTATTCAGGCACTCCAACCTGCTCCACCATTCAATAAAATCATGGCTGATCTGACACTCCTCATATCCACTTTCCTTGATTTTCCAACTGACCAAGAATCTATCCACTTAAATATGCAAGGAATGGATGAGTTGTTGCCACATCAAATGACTGACCCAGTTCTTTGCCAATGCATCAGTCTAACATCAAACTGAACGCATCAACATACCACCAAGGGAGGGACCATAATTTAAACCAAATGTTAAACTTGGAAAACGTGAAGAACAGAAGTTCAGAAGAAGAGGCAGATCTGATTTGGAGTATTGCTGAGATTTTATAGCACATTCTGTTTTTATTTAAGATTTCCAGCATCCACAGCATTCTGCTTTCACTACAGCCTTTATATTTGCTTCTCAGCACAGATGGATTTGAGAATTCCAAAGGTGTGGAGGGAATTTCAGAATTTACACTGCAGACAGCCTTGCTAACAAAGATTGGCTAACTTAGCACAATCAGACATCAAGTCTGAAGATCTTAAAGCCAAAATAGACAAGTTATATAACACCTCTTCACTTGTTGGGTGTTGACAATGCAGAACACATGAAAGAAGTAGATTTTAGCTCAATTAATCATTTTAAATCTGTGTTTAGTTTCAGGTATAAACATGCATACAGGCTGGTAAGGGCATAAATAGAATGAGCAAACCAAAATCCATACTTTATTTCCAGAGGGACAGAATTGAAAATTAGGAAAGCTGTGCTAAACCAGTATCAAGCCTTGGTTCATCCATACTGTGACTTTAAGAACAGGACACTGTGAGTTTTTCTTTGAAGGGTGGTTTTAAGGCAGAAGTACAGAGCAGTCTACCAGAATGACTAGAGTCAGCAGCTGGGGATCTGATGAAGGATCTAGGCCCGAAACGTCAGCTTTTGTGCTCCTGAGATGCTGTGTGGCCTGCTGTGTTCATCCAGCTTCACACTTTGTTAGTTTGGGAAGCCTTGGTTTTTTTTTTAAACAGCCTGAAAGGGTATGGCCAATTCTCACAGATCTAGATTTCAGTAGCATCAGGGGCAGCGCAGTGGCTTGGGACGGCATGGTGGCTCAGTGGTTAGCACTGCAGCCTCACAGCACAAAGGACCCAGGTTCGATTCCAGCCTCAGGTGACTGTGCAGAGTTTGCACATTTTCCCCGTGTCTGCGTGGGTTTTCTCCAGGTGCTCCGGTTTCCTCCCACAGTCCAAAGATGTGCCGGCTAGGTGGATTGGCCATGCTAAATTGCCCATAGTGTTCAGGGGTGTATGGGTTATAGGGGGATGAGTCTGGGTGGGATGCTCCAAGGGGCAGTGTGGACTTATTGGGCCAAAGGGCTTGTTTCCACACTGTAGGGAATCTAATCTAATCAGAAGCTGTTGAGGTCTCAACAGAGTTGGAAGCTTCAGTGAATGTCTCCTGCCTGCCACTCTCTCTGAATTTTCTCTTGATAACTTTTTCCCTCCTGGATTGGAGAACTGCATGTGGGAATCTGTGTCTGAATTGTCCTTTTTGCTGAGGGGTGTGTTTATGGGGTGTTACTGTATTGGAACAATTAATTATTAATGGTTACTCTGTCTATTATTCTGTTAAGTTTTCCCACAGAGTTGTTATTCTAAATTCCTCTTTCTTCTGTTGTATTTTAACTATAGTGTTTACATAAATTGAGTTTTGCTTAATGTCGAGCAGTTTGACCAGTCACATTACATTTGGAATAGGAACTTCATATTTGCTTTTAAAAATGAGAAAAAGTTAGGGTCCAGGTTCCTTTCTTAAAATACCTTGAAAGGGGTCTGGTCAGGTCTATAACACCATCTTATGAAAAGTTAAAGAGCCACTGGAAAATGTACGTGGAAGATTTACAATACCATAGAACTTTAGCCTGGACCAGTGGTTTTAGTAGCCCAAGGACATTACCACTGCACTACCATACTGCTTCATTGGGTAATTCAGAGGGAACCTTTTTACCTGGAGACTAATAAAACTCATGATGGCCACCATTGTGTGCGGCTGCATCAAGCTGTGCATAAACCCTCTATACGCAAAAACCAAGCATCTAAATGTACTGAGGTTCTATCTGTAGCTGGTGTTACAAGGTTGGATTTGACCTTGTTGCTGTGGAACGGCCCAAATAGTTGAACTGTCCTGTATCACCTGTCTTTCGTGGAGAAATTTGTAAAGAAAAACAACTTTGACCACTATTCCATTAGGAAGTGGTCAGCATGCAGCATTCTTGAGACCTTGCAAGAAAAGGAGAGGGTGGATCTTCTGGGTTGCTTTTTTGAGCAGATTGTCAAGGTCATTTGGCAGAATGCCTCATTAGCAGAGCTTTCCAATAAGCACCAAGACATCGCTTGGTAGGTGGTGTGAAGGGCATTACCTGTGTGGCCCTTCTTTTACACCCCAACTCTCTGCACCACCACATGCTGCCCTCAAAACAGCTGTGTTGGGGGTGGGAGTAGTTAGAGACAGCTATACACCTTCTCTGGAATGTGCCTTTGCAAAGGAAGTCTGGAGAGAGATGCAGTGGTTCGTCCCAAGCAGGACTCTGTGCTGTACCGTCTCTTCAGTGCACATTGAACCAAACATCAACTGCGCCTGGAAGACTATCAACTTTGTGAAAGATACTCTTTGGTCTACCTGAAACTTGTTGGTCTTCTAGAGCAAGGAATTGATCTCGACCAAGTTTTGTGGACTGGCACATTCCAAGGTCCAGGACTATGTGCTGAGGGTTGCTGTAAGGTTTGATTTGATTCATAATTGTCATATGTACCTAAGTATAGTGAAAAGTTTTGTTTTGCATACAGTACAGGGAGATCATACAATACAAAGATACGAAGATGATAGGGTGATTGAACAGGGCAAGGGCTACAAAGTTACAGCTGCAAAGAAGGTGTACTAAAAGCAAGATCAACATTAGACTTGAAATTTGAGAGGTCCATTCTAATAACTGCGGGGAAGAAGCTGTTCTTGAATCTGTTGGTACCAATGCTTAAACTTTTGTATCTTCTGCCTGACAGAAGAGACTTGAAGAGATTATAACTGGGGTGGGAGGGGTCTTTGATTATATTCACTGCCTTTCTGTGGCAACGGGAAGTGTAGATGTGGTCAACTGATGAAAGGTTGGCCTGTGTGATGGTCGGGGCTGTGTTCACAACTCTCTGAAGTTTCTAACAGTCCTAGGCAGAGCAGCTGCAGTACCAAGCCATTATGCATCCAGATAGAATGCTTTCTGTAAAAATTGGTGAGACACGTTGAATTTCCTTAGCTCCTGGGGAAGAAGAGTGTTGATGTGCCTCCTTGACCATTGCATCAACATGGGTGGTCCAGGACAAATTGTTGATGATCATCACTCCTAGGAACCTGATGCTTTTGACCATCTCCACCTCAGCTCCATTGATGTGGTAAGCTGTGGGGCAGCTGCCAGCAAGGCGCAGTGGCGAAAGACCATTGTCTAAGGACTTTCTGCCAAAGACAAATGGGAGTCCATTCAGTTATGGAGAACCTCCTCCACCACTATCACTACACCCCTCAATTCCTGGGGCCTCAAACGTAAGTAAATATAATCTTGTACAAGTAAGAAATGCCTTAGGTTTGTTTGCAAGATAGACAAACCACAATGTTTGTTTGTTTCCTCATGTGCTACTGTAACAGAACCGAATTGCTTCAGTAACTATGTGTATGTGTATATATATCAAGATATTTTTATGAATAAAGTATATTTTGGAAATAAACAATACCCCAGAGACCAGTCAAAATGTGACGCTCACTCCCACAGGAAGTGGTTGAGGCAAATAGCTTAGTTGCATTTCAGTGGAAAAGGAGTCAAGCATGTGATTAGAATTAGGGTGATAGATTTAGATGTGTGAAGCTGGGAGGAGGCTCAAATGGAGCATAAAAAAACGGGAGGGACACCATGGGCTGAATGGCCTGCTCTGCTGCTGAAGTTCCTGTAAAACTATGATAGATTTTTGTGGTACGAGGAGCTAACTTAGGTTAATAATGTTAGTGGCAGATCAACCAGTGAATGGGGGAACAGGTTTGAGAGGTTACTCCTGGTCCTGTGGTCAAGCTGATAGGAGGCAGATAAATGCAATATCTGCAAAAGGTTAATAAAACATGATTTGCACAGGTTTAGAAAATGCTGCAGTGGAATCCGGATTACTGAGAACATGATTATCAGATAAACATCTTGCTTTGAGAGGGATTCTTTTATTAAATCCACTCTGATAAAACTTACTTTGCTACCTGCAACCATCCTATCCCACACCACCCATTCCCTCCTGTGTTGTTGTTTCTGTCCGTTATTTTCTGGTTGTAATATGGAAACGCAGAAAGTCCAAGGTACAGAGGCTATCCAACCTGACCCAACTCCCAGTCTTGTTCCCATATCCCTTTAGGTTATAACAGCGAAAGTAAATATCCAAGCACTTTTTAAATGGAGGGTTCCTGCCTCAGTCACCTTTTTGGACATTGTGTTCCAGATCCCTAACAACCTCCAGGAGCAACATTTCTCCTCAAATCTCCTCTAATGTTTACTCTAATTACTTTAAATCTATCACCAAAACTGAATTGGTCCACCAACATAAATACTGAGGCTACCAAACTCTCATAATCCTGAGCTGATTCACCTTCTGACTCCTTGAAGCCTGGTCAACATCCACAAGGTGTAAGTCAGGAGTGTGATGGGATACTCTCCACTTGCCTGGGTGAACACAGCTCCAACAACACTTTAGAAGGCACACACCATCCAGGGACAAAGCAGCCCCCGCTTTATTGCACCACATCCACAAACATCCGCTCCACCATTGACATATGGTGGCAGTAGTGTGTGCCGTCAAAATGATGCATTTAGCAACTTACCCAGGCTCATTTGACAGCACTTTCCAGTCCATGACTTCTACCATCTAGAAGGACAAGGGCAGCAGATGCATAGGAACACCACCCCCTGCAGGTTCCCCTCTGAGCCACATCATCCTGACTTGGAAATACGTTGCTGTTCCTTCACTGTGACTGGGTCAAAATCCTGGAACTCTCTCCCTGGCAGCATTGTATGTGTTCCTATTATCAAATGGGCCACAGCTTTTTAAGAAGGCACTTCATCATCACCTTCTGAAGAGCAATCACAGATTAATAGGCAATAGATGCTGGCCCAGCCAGTGACTATCGTGCTGTTAAAGGTTTACTGGCTAATGATTTTCCCTGCTAAGGGAAAGAGGTCCTTCTTGTCCATTTTATTTCACACTATTACAGATTACCATTTTATAGAACATAGAACAATACAGTGCAGAACAGGCCCTTTTTCCCTTGATGTTGCGCCTAATTCAGCAATTATTATTTAATGAAAAATTAAATAATGTTCGTCTTCTTTAATGACAGCTAAACCAATATCATTTTACATATTTAAATATATTTTTATTAACCAATCAAGGTCTTGTACATCTCGAGGTTGCAAAACGGTAAAATAATTATGATGATAGATTGTGCTCTTCAGCATCCACCATGCCTGGAACTCCACTGCCAAAGGGAATGGGATTGACTCTACACTTGAACTTTGTATTATGTAACTATTCCCTACTGCATTTTGCTGGAAAATGATCCTTTCACTGGATGGCTTTGCTGCAGTTACATTCAACTGTTCTAACACATGGTTTTGTTTGTCACTACTGCAGACCCGATGGGCCAAAACATCTTCCTCTGTACTGCTGACCTCTCTGACTCTATATAGAACATAGAACATAGAACAGTACAGCACAGAACAGGCCCTTCAGCCCACAATGTTGTGCCGACCATTGATCCTCATGGATGCACCCTCAAATTTCTGTGACCATATGCATGTCCAGCAGTCTCTTAAATGACCCCAATGACCTTGCTTCCACAACTGCTGCTGGCAACGCATTCCATGCTCTCACAACTCTCTGCGTAAAGAACCTGCCTCTGACATCCCCTCTATACTTTCCACCAACCAGCTTAAAACTATGACCCCTCGTGCTAGCCATTTCTGCCCTGGGAAATAGTCTCTGGCTATCGACTCTATCTATGCCTCTCATTATCTTGTATACCTCAATTAGGTCCCCTCTCCTCCTCCTTTTCTCCAATGAAAAGAGACCGAGCTCAGTCAACCTCTCTTCATAAGATAAGCCCTCCAGTCCAGGCAGCATCCTGGTAAACCTCCTCTGAACCCTCTCCAAAGCATCCACATCTTTCCTATAATAGGGCGCCCAGAACTGGACGCAGTATTCCAAGTGCGGTCTAACCAAAGTTTTATAGAGCTGCAACAAGATCTCACGACTCTTAAACTCAATCCCCCTGTTAATGAAAGCCAAAACACCATATGCTTTCTTAACAACCCTGTCCACTTGGGTGGCCATTTTAAGGGATCTATGTATCTGCACACCAAGATCCCTCTGTTCCTCCACGCTGCCAAGAATCCTATCCTTAATCCTGTACTCAGCTTTCAAATTCGACCTTCCAAAATGCATCACCTCGCATTTATCCAGGTTGAACTCCATCTGCCACCTCTCAGGCCATCTCTGCATCCTGTCAATGTCCCGCTGCAGCCTACAACAGCCCTCTACACTGTCAACGACACCTCCGACCTTTGTGTCGTCTGCAAACTTGCTGACCCATCCTTCAATTCCCTCGTCCAAGTCATTAATAAAAATTACAAACAGTAGAGGCCCAAGGACAGAGTCGACAAGTGGTATCTGGTTAAACAGCCCCTATGTGCTGATTCATCAATCTGCACAGCGCGAAATAAACTTACAGTGAAATATAGCGATAGGAAAAGACAGTGTAAGTTTCAATGGAAGACAGGGAAAAAATGCAAGACAGATAAAGGAGAGAGAGAATTGACAGAGGGGGCAGAGTGAGATTGAGCTAGAGAAAGATAAGCATAGTGAAGGGAGAAATGCTGAGAAAAGGAAATGGTAGCAAGCTAGACTGAGAAGCAGAGAGATACATAGCTGGAGAAACACAGAGAGAGACGCACAAAGACAGGCAGGCAGTTTACAATGGGCTGAAGGGTCTTTTTCAGTGCTGTAGGCCTCTTTGAGACCAACAGGCAGATGGGGAGAGAGACAAGGATAGACAGAAGAAAGCAACAAATCTGTAAAGAGAATTTTCTGAGGTTTGCGGACAGAATTAGAGACCCAGTTTCATTCCTGAAGCCTCATTGGAAGCACAGAGCTTCAGAACATAAACACATACAGAACTCAACCAAGTTGCTCAGCTAGGTAACATAATACAGGAGAATAACTGGTCAGGTCTTTGACTGATTTAAAGCCTCAGCTATCTCTCATGACAGAGTTGACACATTAACACTGCAATAGCGTCTGACTCAGGTTACAGACGGACTCCAAACCCTTCTTGTATCTCCACAATCCAGTCGGATTCTGGAGCCTTTTAGCCTCTTCGATGCAAAGTATTCCTTCACATTGTGATGGCAAGTTCAAAGCAACGGTGGATTCTATCTAACTCACTGTGAAGTGGCAAAACCCTTGGACATCTGCAGTGAGATAAGAATGACTGCATCTAGACATGGAGCACACCTTCTAACAGCAGTCCAAGTGGCAGCTTATCACTTAAGATGAGGGTGATGCTATCAATGGCAGCATCAATAGCAGATTCTTTTTTTGGAGAGGAGGGCACACTCTTGGGACTTTTAATGAGCCTCAGGGTTATAATTCCTGCTGACTCCCAAGATTAACAGTACACCTTCGTCCCCATTATCAATTGGCAGAGTGCCAGCACATGACTGCCTCTGGCAGTTGTGGACAAATGCAATGACATTCCTTCAGGTCAGTGCTTAATGTAGCTTGCCTCCACATTTAGAGCGCAGACAAGGGCATCAGTGGAATGACCCAGGCTCTGCTTCAACCGGCAGCACTTATTTCTGGCCTTGGGCTTTATCGAGGGCTTTGAAGGTAAGTCTGATTGATCAGTTATGTTCCCATATGCCTTCCTGCTCACACCCAGAGAGGACAATGCCCAATACCTTCCTGAAGGCTCTTTGAGATCAGCGACACATTTTTTAAAGCACCCACACTATGTGACAACTCAAAACAGTCAAATCCAGGAGGAGAGCAAGGAACTGAAACCTGTACCCCGGAACTGCCTGACACACATCTGGAGATTTGTGTCTTTCCTAAACAAGACTGAAAAGGAATCACCACAGTCAACTTGGCCTCCAAATATGCCCACACCCAAAAGAAAAGGCCACGTGACTTGTCTTTAATTCTTTTAGGATGTGAACATCACTGGTAAGGTCAGCTGGTTCCTAGATGACCTCTAACTGAGTGGCTGGCTGGGTCATTTGAAAGGACTGTCAGGAGTCACGAAGTCATACAGCATGGAAACAGACCCTTCAGTCCATCTAATCCACGTTCACTATTCAATTAGACCCACTTGCCTGCATTTGGCCCATATCCTTTTGAACCATTCCTCGTTCATGTACTTACCCAAATCTCTTTTAAATGTTTTAACTGTACCTGCATCCACCACTTCCTCTGGCAGTTCATTTTATAAACTGCTTTCTGTGTTAAAAAGTCCTTTTTAAAACTTTCTCATCTTACCCTAAAAATATTCCACCTACTTTTGAACACCCCACCATAGTTAAAAGACCCTTGCTGTTCACCTTATCTATGCCCTTCATGATGTTATAAACCTTTATAAGGTCACACCTCAATGTTTTATGCTCCAGTAAAAAAAAAGTCCCAGCCTACTTTTATACTCAAACCCCCCATCCCCCCAGCTTTTCTGAAGCCTCTCCAATTTAATAATATCCTCTTGTAACAGAGTGACCAGAAATGTACACAGTACTCCAGAAGTGGCCTCACCAAAATCTTGTACAACCCCAACAAGAGGTCCCAACTCCTATACTCAAAGGTCTAAGCAATGCAGGCAAGAGTGCTTCTTCTTAATCAACCTGTCTACCTGCAACACAAATTTCAAAGAATTATGTACCTGAACCCCTGAGTCTCCATGTTCTACAAAACTACCTACCTATTGTATAAATCCTGCCCTGGTTTGTTTTACCAAAATGCAATACCTCACATTTATCCAAATTAAACTCCATCTGCCACTCCTCAGCCCACTGACCTGAGCAACCACCATCTCTTTGTAATCTTAGATAACGTTCTTCATTGTCCACTGTACCACCAATTTTGGTCAACCACACTGCTGCGTGTTATGTCAGGCCAGACCAGGTAAGGACAGCTCTGTCAACACAAGTCACATCCTCTTAATGTTCAAACGTATTACCATTACTTGATCTCCAACTGTTGGCATCCTGGGGGTCGGACTGAGTTTAGTATTGGTCAGAAACCTAACTAAACATTCAGTACAGATACTGTGACAATAAGTGCAGGTCAGAGGTTGGGAATCCTGCTGTGTGTAAACTACGTGTCTTCCCAAAAGCCCACCATCTACGAGACAATGTCAGGAATATGATGGAATAATCCCCACTTGCCTGGATGTTACCAGGACTGGAGGGTTTGAGCTATAGGGAGAGGCCAAATACGCTGGGGCTATTTTCCCCGGAGCATTGGAGGGCTGACCTTATTAGACATCTATAAAATCATGAGGGGCATGGTTATTATAAATAGCCAAGGACCTTTTCCCCAGAGTGGGGTAGTCCAAAACTAGACAGTGTAGGTTTAAGGATAGAGGGAAAAGATTTTAAAGAGACCTAAAGGACAACTTTCTCATGTAGAGGGTGGTGCATGTATGGAATGAGCTGCCAGAGGAAGAGGCGGAGACATGAATGTGGGCTAAATGCTGACAATGGGACTAGATAAATTTAGGCTATCTGGTTGGCATGGATGAGTTGGACCGAAGGGTCTGTTTCTGTTCTATACAACTCTGTTGAGGATGAAGCAGCCCACTTGATTAGCACCACATCCAGTCCCCCCACCACCGATGCACAGTACCAGCAGTGTGTACCACTTCCAGCATGCACTGCTGAAATTCACAGTGGCTCCTTCATCACCAAATTCCAAACATGCAACCTCTTATAACCTAGAAAGACAAGAGCAGCAGATGTACCACAACTGCAGGTTCCCCTCCAAGCCATACACGGTCCTTCAGTGTCACTGGGTGACAAGTCCTGGAATTCCCTTCTGGAAAATAAGTAGACTGATTGCTATGGAGCTTTTCTGCAAAACCCAACCTGTTTCTAAGTCATTAGTTGGCACACTGTTGTCAACAGGTGCACTGGTGAGCTGGTCCTCAATTCACTGAAAAAGGAGTTGGTGAGCATTGTATTGGCTATTTTGGCAGTCACAATAATTAATGCAGTGCCTTGTTCCACTGTTCTTTCTGACTGTGGCTCATCTGGTTGTGGCCTCAACTCCACTGTCTTGTTGGTCCCACATTAATCCTTAACTCCCCCGTCCAGCAACAATCTGTTTAACTCGGCTTTGAATATAACCCATGACTCAGCCTCGACTGGTCTGTAGAAAGCTCTACAGAAGAGAAGTTTGGAACCATTTCAGTGCTTGTTTACTGTTGTGTCAAACAGGAACTCTCTCCCTAACAACACTATGTGAGTGTCCCTACCCCTTTAAGGACTGCAGACGACTAAGAAGACAGCAATTGGATGGGAATAAGTGCAGGCATAGCTAGCGTTGGCCACATCTCCTGAACAAATGAAACAAAAATATTAACCACCCGTTGTGAAGAAATTTCTTCTATCTCCATCGCAAAAGTGAGAGAGCCCTTGTTTTGAAAACTGTGTCCTACTCTCATGCAACGAAGGGGAGACAGCACCTATCCTGTCAAGCTCACTCAGAATCTTGTGTGTTTCAAAGGACCGTCTCCCACTTTTCTAAACCCCAATGTGTACAGGCCCAACCCTACACAACAGTTCCGTGTAGCCCTTCACCCCAGCAGGCAGCCAAATGAACTTTTGCCAAACTGCCTTCAGTGCAATTAGAAAGATCTTGCAAAGGGCCAGTACAGGCACGATAGACCAAATGGCTTCCTGCCATGCTAAATGATTGCACCATAACTGCTTGTAGCTCAGTCCCACACAACCTGGACATGCAATTCACAATGCCTTCATTTGGAAATTCTGTCCTGAACCCTGGACTCTTAGAGAATCAAGGAAACCCTCCAACTGCCCCTCTCCAAAAACACAGTCTATATTCCCAACTTTCTGTGTGGGTGATTTTTACCCGTGTGAGAATGTCAGTGTGATGCTCGGATGGTGGACTGAGAATCAGAAGGTAAATTATTCAGTGCACACTCACCAGCTTCTGATCTGTTCCTGTAGCTGTAGTATGTATATGGTTCGTCCAGTTCAGCTTCTGGTCAATGGTAACCCCCAGGATGCTGATAATGGAGGATTCAATGACAACAATGCCATTGAACGTCAAGGGGGCAATGATTAGATTCTCTGTTGGAGATGGTCATTGCCAAGCACTTGTGTGGCACAAATGTTATTGGCTTCCTGTTGGCCCAGGCCTGGATATTGATTGCGTCTTGTCATGCGTGGACTGTTTCTATAACTGGGATTTTGAACTGAACACTGTGTATGATCGTCTGCTGAAGACACCCACCCTCAGAACTGGTAGGAAGGTCACTGATGGAGAAGCTGAAGATGGGACTCTAACCTGAGCAACTCCTGCAGCAATGGGACGGAGACAACTGACCTCCAAAGACCACAACCGTTTTCCTTTGGTGCAAAGTGTGGCACCATCCAGCGGAGAGTCTTTGCCCCATTGGCCACTGAATTCAATGATATAATTTAGCTGTGCTTTCTGCAGCAGTGAATCAAGAGCCGAATGGAGAAACAGTGTCACCGTGTGGCAGAACTGAGAACAGCAGGCACCACAAAAGCATCTTAATAAAGCATCCGTGATAATGGGAACTGCAGATGCTGGAGAATCCAAGATAATAAAATGTGAGGCTGGATGAACACAGCAGGCCCAGCAGCATCTCAGGAGCACAAAAGCTGACGTTCATCCAGCCTCACATTTTATTATCTTAATAAAGCATCTCTCGTGTCATGCAGAGAGGAAAGCATCAGCACTCAGACTGCGCCGGCTGGAGGCATGTTTGTTGTGAGCCGAGGACTGAAATGGGAGATGCAGCATTGGTGACATGTTGGTTCAGTGGTTAGTTCTGCTGTCTCACTGCCAGGGACCTGGGTTCAATTCCACGCTCGGGCAACTGCCTGTGTGGAGTCTGCATGGGTTTGCTCCAGGTGCTCCAGCTTCCTCTCACAGTCCAACAATGTATAGGTTAGGGCGGATTGATCATGCTAAATTGCCCATAGTGTCCAGGGATATGTAGGCTAGATGGGTTAGCAATGGGAAATGCACAGTTACTTGGATAGGATAGAGGGGTGGGTCTGGGTGGGATGCTCTTTGGACTTGATGGATCGAATCGCCTGCTTCCACACTGTAAAGAATCTATGATTCTATTCCAGACCCCTGCACTGGGGGAATCACGGATGGGGAGATGGTAGTTGGGTGGAATGCAACAGGCAAGTGGTGGATCCATTTACACATGGTTTTCTTTAGCTGTTTTGGCAGTGGCTTCTGTCAATGGGGAAGCACAGTTATCACTCAAGCAGTGTTCACATTGAGGCATGGCTTGGAGGGAGATTCCAACATCGGTTCATTGACAAGTTCATTTGACCTTCAGCACTCCTTGGCACCTTCGTTGTGAATGAGGGTGACGTTCTGAGACAGGTCCTCCTCCTTGGACGAGCTCCCCCGGGTGGAAGTCCCCTTGACACAGCTTTCAACTGCTGCTTTCAGCTGTATGGAAGCACAAGAGAGTCACAGCAAGTAGCAGCAGTCTACATAGTACAGTACCGGTGGGGACAGGTCTGTCACTGTATAACACCGGGGATAGAGTACTGGTGGGGACAGGTCTGTCATCCTTAAACACTGGGGTACAGTAACGGTGGGGACAGGTCTGTCACTGTATAACACTGGGGTATAGTACTGGTGGGACAGGTCTGTCACTGTATAACACTGGGGTACAGTACTACTGGGGACAGGTCTGTCACTGTATAACACTGGGGTACAGTACTACTGGGGACAGGTTGTCACTGTGTAACACTGGGTTACAGTATTACTGGGGACAGGTCTGTCACTGTATTACACTGGGGTACATTACCGGTGGGGGACAGGTCTGTCACTGTATAACACTGGGGTACAGTGCTGGTGGGGACAGGTCTGTCACTGTATAACACTGGGGTACAGTATTACTGGGGACAGGTCTGTCACTGTATTACACTGGGGTACAGTACTAATGGGGCAGGTCTGTCACTGTATTACACTGGGGTACAGTACCGGTGGGGGACAGGTCTGTCACTGTATAACACTGGGGTACAATACTGGTGGGGACAGGGTCTGTCACTGTATAACACTGGGTTACAGTATTACTGGGGACAGGTCTGTCACTGTATAACACTGGGATACAGTACTAATGGGGCAGGTCTGTCACTGTATTACACTGGGGTACAGTACTAATGGGGCAGGTCTGTCACTGTATAACACTGGGGTACAATATTACTGGGACAGGTCTGTCACTGTATAACACTGGGGTACAGTACTGGTGGGAGAGGTCTGTCACTGTATTACACTGGGGTACAGTATTACTGGGGACCGGTCTGTCACTGTATAACACTGGGATACAGTACTAATGGGGCAGGTCTGTCACTGTATTACACTGGGGTACAGTACTGGTGGGGACAGGGTCTGTCACTGTATAGCACTGGGTTACAGTATTACTGGGGACCGGTCTGTCACTGTATAACACTGGGATACAGTACTAATGGGGCAGGTCTGTCACTGTATTACACTGGGGTACAGTACTAATGGGGCAGGTCTGTCACTGTATAACACTGGGGTACAGTATTACTGGGGACAGGTCTGTCACTGTATTACACTGGGGTACAGTACCGGTGGGGGACAGGTCTGTCACTGTATAACACTGGGGTACAGTGCTGGTGGGGACAGGTCTGTCACTGTGTAACACTGGGGTACAGTATTACTGGGGACAGGTCTGTCACTGTATTACACTGGGGTACAGTACTAATGGGGCAGGTCTGTCACTGTATTACACTGGGGTACAGTACCGGTGGGGGACAGGATCTGTCACTGTATAACACTAGGTTACAGTACTGGTGGGGACAGGGTCTGTCACTGTATTACACTGGGGTACAGTATTACTGGGGACAGGTCTGTCACTGTATTACACTGGGGTACAGTACTAATGGGGCAGGTCTGTCACTGTATTACACTGGGGTACAGTACCGGTGGGGGACAGGGTCTGTCACTGTATAACACTGGGTTACAGTACTGGTGGGGACAGGGTCTGTCACTGTATTACACTGGGGTACAGTACTAATGGGGCAGGTCTGTCACTGTATAACACTGGGATACAGTACTAATGGGGCAGGTCTGTCACTGTATTACACTGGGGTACAGTACTAATGGGGCAGGTCTGTCACTGTATAACACTGGGGTACAGTATTACTGGGGACAGGTCTGTCACTGTATAACACTGGGGTACAGTACTAATGGGGCAGGTCTGTCACTGTATAACACTGGGGTACAGTACCGGTGGAGACAGGGTCTGTCACTGTATAACACTGGGTTACAGTACTAATGGGGCAGGTCTGTCACTGTATTACACTGGGGTACAGTACTAATGGGGCAGGTCTGTCACTGTATAACACTGGGAATACAGTACTAATGGGGCAGGTCTGTCACTGTATTACACTGTGGTACAGTACTAATGGGGCAGGTCTGTCACTGTATAACACTGGGATACAGTATTACTGGGGACAGGTCTGTCACTGTATAACACTGGGAATACAGTACTAATGGGGCAGGTCTGTCACTGTATTACACTGTGGTGCAGTACTAATGGGGCAGGTCTGTCACTGTATTACACTGTGGTACAGTACTAATGGGGCAGGTCTGTCACTGTATAACACTGGGGTACAGTATTACTGGGGACAGGTCTGTCACTGTATAACACTGGGGTACAGTACTAATGGGGCAGGTCTGTCACTGTATAACACGGGGGTACAATACTAATGGGGCAGGTCTGTCACTGTATTACACTGGGGTACAGTATTACTGGGACAGGTCTGTCATTGTATAACACTAGGTTACAGTACTACTGGGGATAGGTCTGTCACTGTATAACACTGGGGTACAGTACTAATGGGGCAGGTCTGTCACTGTATAACACGGGGGTACAATACTAATGGGGCAGGTCTGTCACTGTATTACACTGGGGTACAGTATTACTGGGGACAGGTCTGTCACGAAATACCTGATTAGTTTCTGTGGATTTATGAACTATGCTGGACATGACATGGAAAGAAGGTTGAACAAAAGCCATTTGGTATTTTATAGCTGTAATATTAGCTGGTAATATTGGGCTGACCTTGAATGATCAATTTTCAGGGACGGGATAGCTTGATCCCAGGTTGTGTGACACTCCTGCACATCTCCTCACAGGGAGTGCTGTGGGAAGATCAGAGAGCAGGCTGCAGAACTGTGTGTAATTTAAATTAACTGCAATATATCTAGATGCAGTCACAACTATCCCACAGTGCAAGCCTGTCATTTGGTTTTGAAATTATGTTGTGAATGTCAGTCCTGATCAATTCGCTATCACCAACCCTAAGGTCATCTCAAAACAATTCTGATCTGTCTCCCAAAGATTTGATTCAAATATGAAACTTGTACTCAGGACAAATGTAAGAATGCAAAATTTCACAGGGAGAAACAATTTCTACTGCATGAGAAAAGGATGCTGATTGGTTTGGCGGGTTAACTCTGATTGATTGAGGCAATACCCATTGAGAACATACTGGGTGAATACTGTCACCCACACTTTTGTTTAATCCAGAGGAGGCACCTGGACGTGGTCATTTTGCCTGCAGAGCATTGGTCCCTGTGTAGGAATGTCCACAGCTTCTAGCAGTATATTGGACTGTGTTCTGCCTGTCTTAGGATCTTAGCTGTATTTAAGCGGGTAACACATTTCCCTCTGAGGCAGGTGGTTGTGTTTGAGTCCCACTCCAAAGACTCAGTTCTGGTCGCCCTTCTGTGGGAAGGATATTATTAAATTGGAGAGGTTTCAGAGAAAATTTACCAGAATGTTGCCAGGAATGGAGGGTTTGAGTTATAAAAATAGGCTGGGACTTTTGTCACTGGAGCATTGGAGGGGTGATTTTAGAGGTTTATAAAATGAGGGCAATTGGTAAGGTGAATAGCAAGTGTATTTCCCCAGGGTGGGGGAGTTCAAAACTAGGGGCATCTTTTTAAGGTGGGAGGAGAAAGAGAGGCAATTTTTTTTACACTGAGTGATTCACTATCTCTGATTCATATGTTGCCAGGACTGGAGGGTTTGAACTTTAGGGAGGGGCTGAATAGGCATGGAGGATTTTATCTGGAGCATCGGCGGCTGAGAGGTGATCTTTTCAAGGTTTATAAAATCATGTGGGTCATGGGTAGGTTGAATAGTCAAGGTCTTTTTCCCAGGGTGGGGCAGTCCAGAACTAGGGGACATAGGTTTAAGGTGAGAGGGGAAAGATTTAAAAGGGACCTAAGGGGTAATTTTTTCATGCAGAGAGTGGTGCGTGTATGGAATGAACTAGGAAGTGGTGGAGGCTGGTACAATTAAAACATTTAAAAGGCATCTGGATGGGTATATGAATCAGAAGGGTCTAGAGGGATAGGGGCCAAATGCAATCAAATGGGATTTGATTAATTTAGGATACCTGGTCGGCATGGATGAATTGGATCAAAGGGTCTGTTTCCATGCTGTACATCTCCCTGACTCTATGTGCAATGCCAGAGGAAGTGGTGGATGTGAGTATAGTTACAATATTTAAAACAGACACATGGATTGGAAAGGTTCAGCGGGATGTGGGCCAAATGCAGGCAAATGGTACTAGTTTAGTTTGGGATTATATTCAGCATGGACTGGTTGGACCACAGGATCTGTTTCCATGCTGTCTGACTCTATGACTTGAGCACAACATCAAGGCTGACAGTCCTGTTGTGGAATTGCTGCTCCTGCCTAAGATGTTAAATGGAGAGCCCTGCCTAGTCTCTGAGATAGTCATAAATAAACAATCTTCTAGCTGCTAGTTGAAAGAAGAGCAAATAAGTGGCCAATCCTATACTTCTGTATCAGCATCAGTCATGACTGATCTTGTCAATATTGCACAGTTGTTTCTGAGATCTTGCTGTGTGTAAACTGCCTGCTCTGCTTCACACACTGCAGCAATGAAGCACCTCATGGGTGGCCACTGTAAAGCCCTCCGGGGGCTCCAGAGATTGTGAAAGGTGATATATAAATGCAAGTATTTGATTTTTGCGAATCCCAATGATTTTGAACCAACTGGATGAGAGGAAAGTCCCTGAGAAATGCAGCATACAGATTTCAGCCTTCCCTTACCTCTTTCAGAGCAACGACACCAACAAGTCTTCCAGTTGATGTCACATAAGCTATCCGCAGTCCCAGCAGATTGAAGAGGTCGTAACACTGCAAGTAAAGGTGTAATTTTATTCATTTCATTTTAAAAAGAACAGATAAACAGAGCTTGGTGTCACACAAGTTGAGTCTTGATGTTTGCGTCTCCAACACTTTTGTAGCTTCCACCTTATATAAACCATAACTTCCACATCTCTGCTGCTACACTGTGTTCATATCAAGTCCCTTTCATCCATCACCCCCAACCGACCTGGATTGGCTTACTCCGACCTTCACTTAATCACCTTGCTATCTCCGCAATTTCTCCCACCTCCACAAAAGCCACTTCCCCTGACGAAATCTCTCCGGTTCTAGCCTCACAGCCATTCTCGTTCCACTGTTGGCAGCCATGCCTTCAGCTGCCTGGGGCCCTGGACTCTGGAATTTCCTTTCGAAACTCTTCCAACTCTCTCTTCTTCTTGAAACCTCCAGTTTTTCACCATCTTTCCCAACTGTTTTGGTAGGTAGCACTTGAGTAAAGCACCTGGACGCTAGTTTCACAACATATTGATGCAAGTTGGCAACGCTGTGCCCTCGATTAATTAGTAACAGATTGAAGAGCTATGGGGAGCAAGTGGGAAAGTGGAATTGGGGCCAAGGTGAGATCAGTGATGACTGTATTAAACAGCAGAACAGGCTCGAGGGACTGAATTGCCAACACCTGCTCCTACATTCTTAATGTATACCCTGACAAAAATCCATCACCTTTATCCCATAGTTACAGTGATGTTGTAGACTGGCCTGAAAAAGACACACGCAGGGGTGCAGGCTCCACTGTGAGGTACATTGTAAAATAACTCTTTTTCGCAAAAATATACTTCATTCATGAAATTTCTGTAAGTACAGTTCAAAACATATCAATTTGGACATTGTGGAAAATACAATAAAATTATGCTTTCCTGAGTTGAGCAGAGTGCAGTCTATTGTGCTGTGATCCAGCTATACAATTGTACATTAAAAATATGCATTCATTAGGGATTCTATAAGTTACCAGCCCCTCAGGTACATTAGGGCTCAAAGTGATCTTTCTCCATCACACCTTGGCAGTGACTACCCTAAGGGTCAGTGGGTCCCTCAGAATAAAGTCCTGGCCTAGGAAACTGCCAGCCTGCAACACTTGTTCCTGGACAGCTTCTCACAGTTGGAGACCAAAAAATTTCAGGAAGATCACAGAGTGCCTTTCACCCACTGAATGGCTGTCTGAGTGCAGCCAGTAGTTGTCTCCATGTGTGTCCCAAGGAACAGACCGTAAAGCACAGAGCTCTGCATCGTGGAGCTGCTTGGGACAAACCTTGACAAAAACCTCGACTGAATCTCTGTCCTGACCTTCCTTGCAAAGACACATTCCAGATGGAGATAGAGTCATAGAGCTGTACAGTACAAAAACAGACCCATCAGTCCGTACCAAACAGATATCCTAAAGTAATCGAGACCCATTTGGCAGCATTTGGCCCATATCCCTCTAAACCCTTCCTATTCATGTACGCATCCAGATGCCGTTTAAATTGTATTGTACCAGCCTCCACCACTTCCTCTGGCAGCTCATTCCATACTCTCACCACCCTCTGTGTGGGAAAGTTGCCCTTAGGCCCCTTTTAAATCTTTCCCCTCTCACCTTAAACCTATGCCCTCTAGATTTGGACTCCCCTACCCCATCCTGGGGAAAAAAAACATGTCTATTTACCCTATCCGTGCCCCTCATAATTTTATAAACCTCTACAAGGTCACCCCTCAGCCTCCAACACTCCTTGGAAAATAGCCCCAGTCTACGCATCCTCTCCCTGCAGCTCCAACCCTCCAACCCTGGCAACATCCTTTGAATGCTTCAGAATTTTAACAACATCCTCCCTATAGCCGGGAGACCAGAATGCAGTATTCCAGACGTTGCCTAATGAATGTCCTGCACAGCCATAACATGGCATCCCAACTGCTATACTCAATGCACCAATCAGTAAAGGCAAGTGTACCAAATGCCTTCTTCACTGGCAACAAAAACAGAAGTTGCTGGAAAAGCTCAGCAGGTCTGGCAGCACCTGTGAAGAAAAGATCGGAGTTAACATTTCAGGTCCGTTGACCCTTCCTCAGAACTCTCTTCTTCACTCACCTGTCTACCTGGGAATCCACCTTCAAGGAACTATGAACCTGCAACCCAAGGTCTCTTTGTGTGACTGTCTCTTCCGCTAGGCCTGCAGCCACTTTGAGGATAGCATGCAGTGGCACAGAGAGTCCAAATGTGCACGAAGAATCTCACAGACAGTGCCCTTCTCACCACCAGCCAAGTGATGTCTTGTTGCTTGTTGGAAAGTTCTGTTGATGAGGCATTCTGCCAAATGACTTCCACAGTCTGCCCAGGGAACCACCCAGCAGGATCGAGTCTTGATATTTGCACTTCCCATGCTGGGAATAACAAAATGCTGAGGTCCAATATACTACTGATGAGAGCAGTCAATGAACCCAAGGTGGTCGACTGTTTTGAGATAAAACGAGGGGCATTTTATGTGTGGTAAGTTGTCACTCCCACATGTGAGGCTTGGGGATTTAAATCAAGGCTTGCAGAGCATGACCTTGTACTGTAACAGTCAGAGTGTATCAGCCTCAGTATCTGATGATGCCTCATCGTGTGGTACAGAGATTTCAGAGAAGAAGATTCTGAAGGAGTCACACTGTACCATCTCACTGTAACTCGTGTAAACAGTAAATAAATATTCATTCGCTCATACCAGTTCTGGTTGCCAGACCTTGTCTGTCAAAAGCATCTAGAACCTGCCATGATAGTTCCACTCTTTTCAACTAAATGTAAAGTGGAAGTAAAGCTTCCTCTACACAGTCCCCCATCAAACACTCCCAGGAAAAGGGAAGTATGCAGTTAGGTACAGAGTAAAGCCTCCTCTACACTGCCCTCCATCAAACACTGCCAGGTCAGGAACAGCACGGGGTTAGATACAGAACAAAGCTCTCTCTACACTGTCCCTCATCAAACACTCCTAGGGACAGGAACAGCATGGGGTTAGATACAGAGTAAAGCTAACTCTACACTGTCTCCAATCAAACACTCCCAGGGACAAGAACAGCACGGGGTTAGATACAGAGTAAAGGTGACTCTACACTGTCTCTAATCAAACACTCCCAGGACAGGAACAGCACAGGGTAAGACATAGAGTAAAGCCTCCTCCACTCTTTGAACTAAAAGGAAACTGAAAGCAGAGTCCTCTCAACATCGTGCCCATTAAACAGGGACACCATGATATTTCAATATGTGAGACCATGAGCGCAGTTGGCATGGGGTGGTGCAGCGATAGCGCTCATGAAATTGAATTGCAATATTATCATCTCTCTTCCCTGCGACTCCCTCATGCACTCAAAACAGCTCCAGCTCACCCTGGAGATTCCTTAAGCTGCATTGGGACAGTTAGTCAAACTAAGGGGCAAACACTTCAAGCATGGCGCAGTTGTTCAAGCAGTGTGTACCCTCTGCTTCCCTGAGGCTGATCTGGTTAAAGTGGTATCCCTGATCATGCTGTTGCTGTCTCTTGTAATTGGAAAGATAAGAAGCTAATGAGATTCTCCAAATCTCAAGAAACTAGGAAACTTCTCAAATTGTTTGAGGGCCAGATGCAGGTAGCATACATCTTCTGACTGAAGAACCTTGAACTAAAAGGTTACAATCTTGGGGTAAAGGGTTAGGCATTTTGGACTAAGATGGGGAGTAACGTCTTCACTAATGAACCTTTGGAATTCTCTGTCCAGGGGGGTCGTGGATGCTCAGTCATTTGGTATATTGAAGATTAAAATCAATTGATTTTTTTTATCAACAAAAGTTTGGGCAGTTAAATCAAAATCTTTTAGAACGGCCAAGAAAGTTTTATTTCATTTTCTCACGGAATTATAATTAGAATTCGTACAACATGGAAGCAAGCCATTTGGCCCACTGAGTCCACACTGACCCTTGGAAGAGCACCCACCCAGACTCATCCCCTATTATACAAACCTGTCTTTTTCCCATGGCAAATCCACCTACTCTGCACGTCCCTGAACACTATGGGGCAATTTAGCATGGCCAATCCATCCTAACCTGCACATCTTTGGACTGTGACAGGAAAACAGAGCACCTGGAAGAAACACATGCAGATCGGGGAGATAGTAGGAACTGCTGATGCTGGAGAATCTGAGATAACAAGGTGTAGAGCTGGATGAACACAGCAGGCCAGGCAGCATCAGAGGAGCAGGAAAGCTGACGTTTCGAGCCTAGACCCTTCTTCATTTCTGCTGTGTTCAGACACGGGGAGAATGTGCCAACTCCACAAGGTCTCTCAGAGGTGGAATTGAACTTGAGTCCTCGGTGCTGTGAGGCTGCAGTGCTAACCACTGAGGCACTGTGCCCACCCACTCACCCACCCCACCTTCCAATCAGCATGTGTGTGCCACGAGCTTGGCTAACATTTATTGCCCATTCCTGTTTAAGCTTGTGAAGATCGTGGGGAGACACATCCATGAACCACTGCAGCCCATATGTTATAGCTAAGTGCTGTTTGTAAGGGAGTTCAAGGATTCTGACCCAGTGAAGGGAAAGAATATAGTTCCAAGTCAGGATTGTGTGTGGCTTAGAAACATGCAGGCCCATGCATCTGCTTCCCTTGTCCTTCTAAGTAGGGATCATAGGTTTGGAAGATACTGTCGAAAGAGTGATGGTGAGGGCACCTTGTAGATAGTGCACACATTGGCACTGTGCATTGATGTGGAGGGAGTGAATTTTGAAGGTGGTAGATATCTCATTGAAAATTACAGAATACTTAGAGGCCTGGATAGAGCGGACAAGGAGATGTTTCCACTAGTAGGAGAGACTAGGACCTAAGGGCTCAGCCTCAGGGTGAAGACCGACCCTTTAGAACCAAGTTGAGATGGAATTTCTTCGGTCAGAGGGGATGCCTCTGTGGAACTCATTGCTGCAGAGGGTTGTGGAGGCCAAGTCATTGACTGTCTTCAAGACAGAGATGGATAGCTTCTTGATTAGTAAGGGGGATTGAGGGTTGCGGGAAGAAGGCAGGAGAATGGGGTTGGGAAACATATCAACCGTGGTCAAATGGGCCATTGGTGGGCTGATTTAGCCTAAATCTGCTCCGAGATCTCATGGTCTTTTAACAGGCGTTGGGTGTTTGGGACACCATGAGGAATGGACCTGTTGGGTGACCAATGGCAGGACAGTAGGGACAGGAGCAATTGGGCACAGGGTGGTGACATGTGACAATACCTCCCAGGGGCATCCCACTGAGGTTGGTGAGGCAAACATGCAGGCGGATTGGGGATCGGATCCAGCACCATGTTGGCTCATGTTCCACTTGGACACAGTATGACTGCTCACTGAGCCAACGGGGAGCCAAGACATCAGAGCAGCAGTGGGCAGTTCGGGTCAATCCAGTCTCATGAGCGCTTACCTCATATAGGGTTTCTTTTTCCACGAGTCTGAACGGGGCTGGGTCAATCACACACTCATCCAACTTCAGCACCTCCTGAAGCTGAGCATATTCCCAATTCTCCACCTGCACCCAGACAAGAAGATTTGCACATTTGCTTTAGAAAAAACAAAATCAAGCTGGGAGTTTGCTGCCTCCAGTCTGCACTGGAGGGGCGAGTCTATTTAAATCAATCAAAGCAATGTGTTAAAAATATATTGGTGAGCATTTTATCCCCCAAAAAAATCAATGTTCAGGAATGGAATGGCTTAGATTCAAGGTCTTTGTACACTGTCAGCACACTACCAGGGCAGGGACAGTACAGGGTTAGATACAGAGTGAAGCTCCCTCTACACTGACCCCATCAAACACTCCCAGGACAGGGACAGCACGGGGTTAGATACAGAGCAAAACTCCCTCTACACTGTTCCCATCAAACACTCCCAGGACAGCAATAGCATGGGGTTAGATACAGAGTAAAGCTTCCTCTACACTGTCCCCCCCATCAAACACTCCCAGGACAGCAATAGCATGGGGTTAGATACAGAGTAAAGCTTCCTCCACACTGTGCCCCATCAAACACTCCCAGGACAGCAATAGCATGGGGTTAGATACTGAGTAAACCTTCCTCTACACTGTCCCCCCATCAAACACTCCCAGGACAACGATAGCACGGGGTTAGATACAGAGTAAAGCTTCCACACTGTCCCCCATCAAACACTCCCAGGACAGCGATAGCACAGGGTTAGATACAGAGTAAAGCTCCATCCACAAATGCTCCTGAGCAGATTCAGGAAAGTAAAAGAGAATTGGACTGTTGGCCTTTATCTCAGGCAGGTTGAAATGCCAAGGCATAGAGTTGATGGCACCTGGTTGTGGCCAGTTGTTACCTGGACACAACAGGCACTATACATCAGGAAGGATATGTTAACACCCGAGAGGGAGCAGCTCACAGAATGGCTGCATTGTGTGAGGGTTACAATACAAGGATCGCATTCCCTTGTATGCAAAAGTGACCTAATCATGGCGGTTAAGACAAATGAAGGAATTCATTTTAAATTTCTTTTTCATCTGTCACAGGCATTGACGGCTGCACCATTGGGTTGGCATGAGCAGCGTCTTGCACTGTGGCATCTGTACAGCCACAGTACTGTTAGGAAGGGTAATTACTCCCCCTGGTGGGTGGGGCAAGAGGTCCAGATTAAGGGGAATCGCCTTAAAATTGAAGCCAGGCCATTCTGGGGTAAGATAAGGAAGCATTCGAAAGGTGATGGAAATCTGGAACTCTCTGTCCTCATAAATGAAACATTGAGGCTGGGCGTTGATTGAAATTGTTAAAACGGAGATTGATCGATTATCACTGGGTAGCAGGATTCAGGGTTCCAATACCGAGACAGGAGCTAGGACCAACATTCCCTCACATGTTCCTTGGAGGTTTGTGCATGGTAGCGGCTTCCAGAAGTGGAATCCAACACACACAGAGCTTCCCAGCATGTGCAGCCTAGAGAAACATTGTCTGGAACACCACTCAGCCATGATCTAGCTGAATGCAGAACAAAGGTTGAAGGGCGAAATGGCCTCCTGTTCCTACGAAGGTTTGAGACTAGATCTGAACAAATCCTTGATTCAGCCTGTAAGACCTAGGAGGGTGGGAGACTCCTTCAACCCAATAACCTCACTAACACCCTCAAAAGGCAGAATGGGCCCATCTGTCTTTTTGAGGTTAAATAGAATGTTATTAACTGGTTAACCTCCAATAACTCACTCAGGAGCACCTAAATCGTCCTTCTTATTCACCAATGTATTAATTCTCTTCAGTTTAGGTGATTGAAGAACATTCCTTTGAGTATTAACCATAAAGAATCTCTCCCCATTCAAATTTCACAGTGTTTGGTAAGTTATAACACACAGTGAGTATGGATCTGATCTACCTGGCCCTGGTTTATCACACCCTTTGTTTCAGGAAGTGAAGCTGATATTAGTCCAGTCTCTCTTCCATTGAGTGGCCCTCTTGGCTTGGTCAGTATCACTGACACCTCTGGGTCAGGGGAGTCTGAAATCTCAGGACTTCAGCATGTTTCACTCAGCTGCCATTTCACTAGGGTACTATGGGGAGGCACTGTGTGGCTGCTTTTGGACAAGTTGTTAAAACTGTGGCCCTGTTAAATCGGCTATGTGCGCATAATATAGTCTCTAAACTCTATTGGAGGGAGAGACCTCCCACTTTCCTGGACAATATTACTCAATATCAAAGCAAAATTCATCACTCTTTCCCACTCAATTCTTGTTGGATCTTGTTATGTACAAAATTTGCTTCCAACTTAGTTCAAACAACAAAAAGGAAAATGCTGTGAAGTGTTTTCAAAAGACATGGAAGTTACATAAAAGTTAGCTCTTTCTTCACTACTGAATACAAACACCATTACCTCCCATGTGGTCATCGTGTCAAAAACTTCTTCTCCATCCTGGAACAGAAGTTAAATTGAAAATATTTATTGGGACAATGAGTATTGTTCAATCATTCACTATGAGGTTCAAAACCATTCCTCACCTCTGGCTTTTAGGGGGGCACGTAGTTTGGACAAACTAATTGACCAAACTAATTAGCAATGCATATTTTTATGGATGATGAGAATTGGAAAATGGACCTCTGGACATTAATGGGTTAGTCATAGACATCTACAGCACAGAAAATGGCCATTTGGCCCAATGTGAATGCACTGGTCAAAAACAATCACCTAACTATGCTCACCTCATTTTCCAGCACTTGGCCTCACGGTATTGTATGTCTTGGCATTGCAAGTGCACATCATTTTTTAAAAAATTCATCCATGGATGTGGGTGTCACTGGTCAGCATTTATTGCCCATCCCTAATTGCCCAGAAGGTAGCTGAGACAACCACACTGCTATAGTTATATAGTTATTAGGTTTCCTTCCCTAAAGGGCATTAGTGAACCAGATGCGTTTTTCCTGACAATCAATTCATGGTCATCATCAGACTCTTATTTCCAGATATTTATTGAATTCAAATTCCACCATCTGCCATAGTGGGATTCAAATTCAGGTCCCCAGAATGTTGTCTGAGTCTCTGGATTATAGTCCAGTGAAAATAAAACCAGGCCATTACCTCCCCTAAATACTTCTTAAGTGTTATACAAGTTTCTGCCTTTCCCACTCTTGACAGGCAGTGAGTTCTAGATTCCCATCATCATCTGGGTGACAATGATTTCCTCACACTCCCTCTAAACCTCCTGCCCCTTACTTTAAATCTATTCCCCTGGGATTGGTCCCTCTACCAAAGTGAAATGTCTCTTCTTATCTACCCTGTCTCTGCCCCTCATTATTCTCAACATCTCAAACAGGATCCCCTGTCTCTTTTTCACCATGAAAAACAACCCTAGATTGTCCAATCTGTCTTCATTACTGAAATTCTCCAGTCCAGGCAACATTCTGGTAAATCTTCTTTGCACAGTTTTGCCACTCGTTTGAAGACTAGTTCTGACCTATAGTAAATGTGCTACTTTTGAGTTTATTGGAAAGGTCTGGTGAAAGTCTCTGTTATTCTAGTTTACGGCAATAAAGGCAAAAAAAAAAATGACCATTTGGGTAACTGAATAAAACATTTGCACTCTTGGTGTGACACATGGAGCAGTGGGTTCAATTTCTAGTGTGGTCCTCCCTCCAGCATCATAAGACTACCACGAGGGAATCACCTACTTTGCCCTTGTTTGATTGGCCAGTACGGAGAGATCCTTGCAGGCCACTGGTCTCCCAACTTTCATTGAGCCCCAGTAATGTCAACACAGCCAAGTGAAGTCCAGGGCTTCAATGGGCAGTGCAGGTGGACCACTAGCTCCCTGCCCTTAACTCAAAGGACAGCGCTCCTCCCAGTTACTGCCCCTCGCAGGAAATAGATCGACCTGCCAGATGGAAATTAAGACTCATTCCTCCCTGAACTGTAGTCCCATCTGAGTTAACAACCTCCCTCATTACCACAGTGAAGCAACGAAACCTCTTCTGCTTGCTTGATTTTGATGGGCGAATTTCTTGAATCACTTTGGCCTGTCAAAGATAAAGACTTGTGAGGAATTTTTTTTAAAAAAACCTCCTGCTCTCCCTTATATTGTTTGCCCTTTGTTCCTTTCTGTGCCTTGTCAGAAGGCCCTGCTTAGAGGGAGATTGGGACAATTACTTCCATCGCCGAGGTGTGAGATAACCTCCAGGTGAGGGCTTGTTCTGGGCAGACTCAGCCTCCAGGTTCCCCTTACATATCCCTTAAAGGGTTTCCCATCCTGGTAACTCAATGGAAGCCAATGTACAGAAGACCGGTGCTCTGTCTCATTGAGCCCTCAGGAGCAAGGTTAGGTGCAACCACAGCCCCAGGAGGCCACCCCCTTCAAAGCCCCGTTACCCTTTGAGGAGGCTCAGCAGAGATGGCATGGGAAGTTGCTGCTTGGATGGGTGTGGGGAAAGCCCCCAGTGCCATACCTCTTCATTCTCAATGTAGATGTTGTCTTCTCGGTGGAACTGCTGGGTATCTGGAGGTTGGACATCTGCAATAAAGATCCAACAAGTGTGGGGTTGGTGGCCTTTGTAATAATTTAGTACTGTGTCTAGTTCTGGTCAGCAAGCTTAAAGGGTTAATGAATGAGGACAGGTTACACAGGTTCCCTCAAGCATTGAAGATCACATGTGTCCAATTCGGGCATTTAGGGTCATTATTGAATTTGCTAGGATGGATGGAGAGAAATTACTTTCTCCCTTTGAGGCAGTTCAGACTATAAGGCAACATCTAGACATTCTGAAGCCAAACCACTCAGGGATGATGTCAAAAAACCGTTTTTCAATCAGAAGGGATTGGGAATTTAGAGCTTCCGCTCTAATGTGTGTGGATGTTGGAGGGTCAACTGAAAATGTCAAAATGGAGACGCTCATCAGGAGAGCTGGTTCAGGCATGATGGGCTGAAAGGCCTGCTTCTGTGAGATTGTTAGAATGTAGTTGGGTAAAAGGTATAGTAAGTGTTACAGAAGTGAGGCAGATACATGGAGCTAAAATACCGATCAGCCCTGGGACAAATGAATGACAGAGCAGGCTGGAATGTCCTCCTGCTGTCCTGGCATTCTCATTGAGAACAGGAGTAATTGCAGCTGTTTTTCTTCTTAAGAGTTTGCCCAGCAGGTTTCTATACAGGGGTTGGTGAGTACTAATCGACTGGACAGCTGGTGAGTGTCCCTAATAGTGCTGGCTCAATTCCTATGCCAGCAAGTAGGCCTCTACTTCTTAACTTTGCCCCCTACCTGAGATGTGTTGACCCTTAGGTTAAAACCCCACCAGTCATTCCTCTCTCTAATGAGAGAGCATTTCTGTGGTCCTGTAGGACAACAGTGACTTTACTTTAACATGGGCCCCTAGAGAACCGTAGAACCCTTTGGCCCAACAAGTCCACACCAACCCTCAGAGCATCCCACCCAGACCCATCCCCCTATAACCCACCTAATCTTCACATGCCTGAACACTACAGGCAATCTAGCATAGCCAGTCCACCTAGCCTGTGCATCTTTGGACTGTGAGAGGAAACACACACACAGACACGGGGAGAATGTGCAAACTCCAGACAGACAGTCACCCGAGGGTGGAACTGAACCCAGGTCCCTGGCGCTGTGAGGCAGCAGCGCTAACCACTGGGCGACCATGCCACCCCAAAGAGACGTGGCTCTACATTGCTTGGACTTTGAGCATTTAATGACAATCAAAGGCTTTTGAATACTATGTTCAATTCTGGTCTCCCTGCTCTAGGAAAGATGTTGTGAAACTTGAAAGGATGCAGAAAAGATTTAGAAAGATGTTGCCGGGAGAAGCTAAAAAGGCTGGGGATATTTTTCCTGGAGTGTTGGAGGCAGAGGGCTGACTTCATAAAATCATGAGGGACATGGATAGGGTGAATATCCAAGGTATTTTCCACAGGGTAGTGAAGTCCAAAACTAGAGGGCATAGGTTTAAGGTGAGAGGGTAAAGATATAAAAGGAATCTAAAGGGCAACATTTTTAAACAGAAGGTGATGTGTGTATGGAACCAGCCACCAGAGGAAGAGGTGGAGTTTGGTACAATTGCAGTTTCAAAGGCATCTGGGTGGGTACGTGAATAATAAGGGTTTAGAGGGATATGGGCCAAATGCTGGCAAATGGGACTGGATTAATTTAGGATATCTGGTCAGCATGGACCAAATTGGACCAAAGGGTCTTTTTCCACGTTGTATGACTCTATGACTTCAAAGAGACATAAATGGGTCGGTCGAATGGGTAGAGATGTGATAGATGTAATTTAGTGCACAGAAGTTTAATTCTTCCCATCATTTGAATGACAAAGTAAACTAAAGGCTACAACTCTGAAGCGGGTGCATGAGCAGAAGGATCTGCACTTGTATAAATCATTGAAGGTCCTAGGACAGGTAGAGAGCACACAGTAAAGCATACAGTATCCCAGGCATTATTAATAGAGATATAGAGCTCACAAGCAAGGAGGTTCTGTTGAACTGGTCAAAGACACTAGTCCAGCTGGGGTACTGTTTCCAGTTTTGGGCATCACACTTCAGCAGAAATGCAAAGCAATTAGAGAGAGCATAGAAAATATTGACAAAAATTGTTCCAGGGATGAGGAATTTCTTTCACATAAATTGATTGGAGAAGTTGGGTCAGTTTTGTTTGGAGATGGGAACGCTGAGAGGGGATTGATTCAAGGTGTTCAAAATCATGCAGGGTGTGGACAGGGTAAAATTTTTCCCATTGGTGGAAGGATCAAGAATGAGAAAGAACCACTTTAGGGTCATTGGCAACAGAAGCAATGGTGATAGGAGGAGAAACTTCTTCACACAGTGGATTGTTAGGGCCTGGAATGTGCTGCCTGAGAGCATGATGAAGGCAGGTTCAGTCGGTGGTGGGGGTGGGGGGGAGGCAGGGGAAGGGCATTCGGTAAAGTGCTCATTTGGACAGCTGTCACTACCATGATGCCCCAAATGGATCCCTTCTGTGTTGTAAGCTTTCTGTACATTCGAGTGCATGCTTTCAGTCACCAGTGCCTCGATATGTTGGTTGGTGTGTTGGTTTCATGTTCTGAGCCTGATGCATGTGGACAGGGTCAGTGGGGATTTGCTGGGGGGCGGAGAGAAAATCCAGGGACTGTTGGAGGTGCATGACAGCAAAGGTGGAGGACAAATTGGAGTCATGAGGGTCTGGGAAGGTGGGGAGCAGAATCAGAGAATTGTTACAGTCATTTGCACATCAAAACTTTCAAGGGGGTGGGCTGGAAGGTAACTGGCGATAGCATGAGAGGCCGGAAGAGCATGGGAAAGGAAAAGAGGGTCCAGGATAGGAATTTAAAGAGTCCCAAACCTCACCATTCGAGTCTTCAAAATAAGAGATTATCCACAAGCAGACAGATTCGTGGATGGAAAAGGAGGTTTTGTTTAGCATCTGGCTCTCTGACCAACCCTCAATGGGGATTATGTTTCAGTCAGATTCAGCAGACATGGAAATGAAAAGTGGAGAAGATTAATTTCCACAGTCTCACAAAGTCAGGGTGTCGAGACCACCAGTGTAAGAGGAAGAGAGTCATAAATTAGAAAGAGCTTCCTGCATCGAGGGTTGTTAAGATGTTTGATCACCAACATTGAGGGAGGGATAGCGGAGAGAGCAAGAACTGCAGATACTGCAGTCAGAATCAGTTTGGATAGAGCTGGAGGAACACAGCAGGTCAGGCAGCATCAGAGGGGCAGGAAAGTGACATTTCAGGTCGGGACCCCTCATCAGGATGGGGTAAGGGGAGGGGAAATAGAAATAAATAGAGAGGGGGGTGGTAGGTGGATGCAGGTGGCATGTAATGGGGATCGGTGGGTGGGAGGATGGGGTGGATAGGTGGGAGAGAAGATGGACAGGTAGTGTCAGGTCAAGGAGGCGGGCATGAGAGGGAGGGTTGGACATGGGATGAGGCTGGGGGTGGGGAGATGTTGAAACTGGTGAATTCTACGTTGAGGATGTGCAGAATACAACTACCTTTTAACAATATTTGAAAAAAAAATGCAAAGGATGCAGGGAACAGGCAAGCGAACGTGACTAAAATGAGAGCAGTTTCCGAAAACTTCCACAGGTAAAACATGAAAGTCATCAGGTACAACTGAATGGCAACCGTCTTATATAGATTCAATACTTCCCTTGCATTCGTTCATGGGGTCGATGTTGACGGTAAGCTTGATATTTATTGCCCATCACCAAATGCCCTGGGGCAGGTGGTGGTGAACAGGTTTCTTGCCACACCATTCTAGAGTCAGCTACATCTGTATTTTGGAGTGACACTTAGGCCAGACTGAGTAAGGAAAATAGAATGCCATCCTTAAAGGTCATTAGTAAACCAGATAGAATCATAGCATACCTACAGTGCGGAAGCAGGCCATTTCGCCCATCGAGCCCACACCCACCCTCCAAAGAACATCCCACCCAGACCCATACCCCTACCCTATCCCTATAAACCTGCATTTCCCAAGGCTAATGCACCCAGCCTGCACATCCCTGAACACTGCGGGACAGTTTAGCATGGCCAATCCACCCTAACCTTCACATCTTTGGACTGTGGGAGGAAACTGGAGCACCCGGAGGAAACCCAGGCAGACATGGGGACAATGTGCAAACTCCACGTAGACAGTTGCCCGAGGTTGGAATCAAACAGGGTCCCTGGTGGAATGAGGCAGCAGGGATAACCACTGAGCCACCATGCCACCCTAAAGAACCTTTTAATAATAAACTGTAGCAGTTGCGGTGCACTTTAACCTGGTTTTCAATTGCAGCTTTTATTAAATGAAATAAACTCATCCAGCAATTGTGATAGCGTTCAAACCCCCATCTGCAGGCTATTAGCTCAGGCCTCTGAATTAGAAGTCAAGTGACATAGCCACTATACTATCATGCCTTAGACAGATACACTCACAGGCACACAAAGGAGTACAGACACAGCTACACATACACAGAAGATAAGGTAAAAAATGTGTATATAATACAGGTACAAACACAAAATTATGTGGGAACCCAAGTCTGTGGACACAGCTGCACAAGTACGCACCCAGGAAAGAATACAGATATATTCATAGTTATGTATGTACGTGTAAACACAGATGTACGTTACTCACCTTCACAGCCAATTCTGTCAGAACATGAATTATTCTGAATTAAATAAAACATTAGCAGAAATGTTAGCTGATTTTGATACATCTTTGTGACTGACAGGAATTCTCTTATGAAACACACAGGTATAATTGCAGATAGTTTACTCGTGACTGTGATATCCCTAGCCCCTTATGAACTATAAAATAATTTGTCAATCCATGACATTCAAATCAAAATTTGTTCAACCTCATAAGTTTACCTTTTTTAAAATCAAAAACACCCAACTCTGACAAAATAGACACTATTGAATTACTGTGCGGATAGTCAATAAAACCCTTTGTCAGTGTTTTAACCCAGTGATACTGGACCAACAACAATATATTTCTAAGTCATCATGATGACTGGATTAGAGGGGAGCTTGCAGAGGCTGGTGTTATATGTACCTGCTGTCCTTGCCCTTCTAGATGGTAGCGGTCATGGGTTTGGAAAGTGCGGTCGAGACAGCTCTGGCAAATTGCTGCAGTGTTTCTCACAGATCATACACACTGCTGCTGCTGAGCTTTGGCAGCAGAGAGAAGGTGGTGGATATAGTGCCAATCAAGTGGGGACTGCTTTGTCCTCGATGATGTCAAGCTTCTTGAGTGTTGTTGGAGCTGCACCCATCTAGGCAAGTGGGGAGTATTCCATCACACTCCTTACTTGTGCCTAGTCAAAGGTTTTGTTCCTCTTTTGAGGAGTCAGGAGGTGAGGTAGTGATGGGAACTCTCACCAAGTTTTGCAAAGCTTCAGACAATTCAGACAATGCCAACGTTACACCCTGGTTGGGTGTGTTTGGTTGGGGAGCTCATTAACACATACTAGAGATGGGGAGTGGATAGAGGCTTCCATAATGTTATTTCTGTCACCTTCTGTTCTTTGGGTTTAGACAAACGGGTTGAATCCCTAATGGAAGAGCACCTACTCTCCGAAACAAGCCAACTGGCATTCTACCATGTGCACAGCCTTCAAAATACTTTGCCCAAGAGGCCTCTTTTTTGACACAAAGCTGAGACTGCGAACAGAGTGAGCTCTGCATGGTCAATTGTCAGCCTTGGTCGTTGCTTTCATTTTTGGAAAATGACAAGACTGTCTCTCTCCAGAACATGTCCCCCAACCCACCACCAGCACCATCACCAACTCCACCGCCACCTGCCTCAATTACTCACCTCCTGACCTGAATAAAGTCCTGTAGGCTGCCTGGATTGTTCTAGAATGTATCTTAGCCTTCTCTCTGGGCTAAGTTGCTCTCCCAGGAGCTTGGCGAGATTCTTACGCTTAATGGAACCCAACAAAACCTTGGACTCTGGAATAAATTAAAATGAAATTTTATTTTACCACCTTTACAATCTTGTGCTAATCACAGATCTGTCCCCCTCCCCGACCATTTAGAGTCATAAAGTTGTACAGCATGGAAACAGACCCTTCAGACTAACTCATCCAGACTGACCAGATATTCTACTTTAATCTAGCCCCCTTCGCCAGCATTCGGCCCATATCCCTCTAAACCCTTCCTGTTCATGTACCCATCCAGATGCCTTATAAATGTTGTAATTGTACCAGCCTCCACTACTTCCTCTAGCAGCTCATTTCATACACACACCATCCTCTGTGTGAAAAGGTTGTCCCCTAGGTCATTTTTGAATCTTTCCCCTCTCACTTTAAACCTAGTCCCTGTAGTTTTGGGCTCAAACTCTGCAACCCTGGCATATCCTTGTCAATCTTTTCTGCATGCTTTCAAGTTTAACAATATCTTTCCTATAGCAAGGAGATCAGAATTGTACATAGTATTCTAAAAGTGACCTAAACAATGTCCAGTACAGCTGCAACATGACCTCCCAACTCCTAAACTCAATGCATTTCTTCTTTAAAAATTTGGTCGGGGTCTCACACTCACACCACATAGTGTTTGCCCTGAACAGATTAGTGCCTGCTGGGGTAGGATTCCTCCAAAATGGCAGCCCGTGTCAATCTTGCCCTTGCTGGAAAAAGATTAAATTATCCCCTCAATGCTGCGGAATGTCTGAGGCATCAGGGCAGGCCGTCTTCTGCTAATGTAGAATGTCCTTGGGAATAGCCACATCACACAGAATTATATATGTAGGGCAGATGGCAGAGAAACAGGCCATTCAGCCCAACCAGCCCATGCCAGTGTAACTGCTCCACTTGAGCTTCCACCTATTTTTCCGTCTATCAATCCATCCCTCCTCTATTCCCTCCTCCCTCACAATCCTAGTTGGTTTCATCTTAAGTGCATCTATGGTGTTCATTTCAACCACTCCATGATGGGAGTGAGTTTCACGTAGCTACCACACTCTGGATGCTTAAGTTTCTCCTGAACGCCCGACTGGATATCTCAGATGTTATCTTATACTGACTGACCCTGGTTCTGCTCTTTCCCACAACAGGCAACATTCTTTCTATCTCTACTTAAGATTTTTCAAAGACCTCTTCTAGAAGACCTCTCTGAAGTGCATAGATGTCCAGCCTGTCTATTCTTTTCTGATATGAATACACATGTACTTCTGATATTATCCTGTGTAAGTGCCCGCTACACCCCTCTAGTGCCTTTCTATCCTTCAGATAAATATGGTCACTAAATTGTGTGTAGGTCCTCAGACTGAGCGCTAAGGACTAGTGTCCAGCCTTCGGCAGAAACATTCAACCAAAAGCTCAAATAAAGATAATGGATGTACACCCAGATTATCCTGCATCGTCGCTATTAATTGATATTCTTTTCATATGGGGAGTAAAAAAAAACGTAAGAGGGTAGGAGGAGGTCACATTTCCCCTCAGCCACAAACAAGAACAGAAATTGCTGGAAAAGTTCAGCAATTCTGGCAGCATCTGTGGAGAGAGATTGAAAGTTAACGCTCCAGATCGAACGATCCTTCCTCAGAACTGATGGTAGGCAGGAAAATGTTGATTTTTATGGAGGAGATAAGATGGAGGGAGAGGGTAAGGAGTAAACAATAGATGGGGATAGGGTACAAAGAGAGAGAGAAGAACAGTTGGAAAAACAAAGGAGTGGATAATGATCCGGCTGGGAGGGTGAACAGCCTTTAATGGGGATAGTTAGTGGTGAACAATGGGTGGTGTGTAATACTAGTCTATGTGATAACAAGACCTGGTGGGTGGATTGGGGTAAGGACATGGGAGTGCTCAAGCTCCAAAGTTGGTGAACTTGGCATTGAGTCCAGAAGGCTGCAGAGACCCCAAGCAGAAAACAAGGGCTGTTCTGAAGAAGGGTCTAGGCCTGAAACATCAGCCTCCATACTCCTCTGATGTTGCTTGGCCTGCTCTTTTCATCCAGCTCCACACGTTGTCATCTAAGGTGCTGTTCTTCCAGTTTGCACTTAGCCAGAGATGTTGGCCAGGGAACAGGGTAGCGTGTTGAAGTGACGGGTCTTTATAGTGGACACCTTTTCCCTGAACCTGTTTGACCATTCAATCAGATTGTTGTTTAATTCCACTTTCCCTCCTTGGCTCCACAGTAGGAAGAGATGGTCCCTTAGTGGGAGTGTCACTGGACTAGCCAGAGGCCTGGGCTAATGCTCTGGGATCAAATCCCAGCTGGTGGAATCGAATGTCAATAAATCTGGAAGTCTCAATAATGGCAACTGTGACGACAATAATTACTTGTAAGAACCTACCCAGTTCATTCAAGTTCTTCAGGAAAAACCTTACCCTGTCTGATCTATATGTGACACCACACCCACTTGCAATGGGATTGACTCTTAATTGCCTTCTGAAGTGGCTGAGTCACTCAGACCAAGGGACAGTTAGGGATGAGCAACAATCCTGGCCTTGCCAGTAACGCTCACACTCCACAAAAGAGTAAAGAATCACAATTAAAATTGATCAGAATCAAATTTGAAATTTTTAATGCATATATCCATATATATATATATAGAATCTGAGATAGTAGGAACTGCCGATGGAGGAGAATCTGAGATAACAAGGTGTAGAGCTGGATGAACACATCAGGCCAAGCAGCATCAGAGGAGCAGGAAAGCTGACGTTTCGGGTCTGGACCCTTCTTCAGAAATGGGATATAGAATTTGCCTTGTTCTGATAGTGAGATCTTCACTGTTGACAGTGAAGATCTTCAATTGATACAGAATTGTTTGATGTCTACATGGCTATGGACTTTCTACTGTGAGAGCTCCTCATTTGATGGAAAAGTACAGAGGTACCTGTTGAGTCAACAAGAGGGAATTGTTTCAGCTCTGTGTTCTTCAGTAGGTTTCGGATGTCTTTGTATTTCAGGTCCTTTGCCAGATATTTGAGGTCTGTCACCATAAAGTCTTCTGCATAGATGTCATGAGCCCTGAAATAAGAGCCCACGTGTTCAAGGTGCTCAATCCTGTAAAAGTCTAGTCATCAACAAGCTGTTCCCTGGCTTCTCATTTCTTTACTCTGTCTCCATCACTCATGCAGAGTCCCATGGGACTTCAATACTACAGATAGCTGTTGATCTGAACTGGTCAGCAGGGTCCGGCTATTTGCCAGCAAGGTGCATCACAGCCAACTCGTACGCTGTCCTCACCAATTATCTACAGGCGAGTGCAGGCACCATGTGTGTGTGTATGCACACTCAGGTAAACTCAAACAATTGTGAGTGAAGCTGAGTACTGAGCAATCATGCAATCATACAATCATGGAGTAATAGAATCCTTACAGTGCAGAAAGAGGCCATTCAGCCCACTCAGACCCAGACTCCTGCCCTATCCCAATCATCAACAAATAGTTCCCAATGATGCAGGGAAGGTGCTTGATGAATACGGTTAGACTTCAGACACTATTCTGAAGAATGGGTGAAGTGATATCTTAAGATGACTGGGCTCCGACAGCACCCCACAACTCACCTTCCCTTTTGCCAGATCCGACCCTAGTCAATGCTACTTCACCCCACCCTTCCCAATCCTGGCGGCTGAATCCTCACCTCCTCCCATCCTCCGCAAGACTTGCAGTGCTTTTCCCAAATCCCGGAGTGCTTTACAACCAAGGATGGGCTTTGGAGGTGTCACCATTGCGGTAAAGCAAGAAACGACAACAGCCAATGTGTGCACAGGAGGATTCCCGCTCCAGCAATTTGATCACAACCAGACCATCTGAAATTTGACACGTTTTGGCTGACCCAGAGAGTGTGACCCACTGAGACCAGGCTGCTGCGTGACACAGGGCCAGGTATGTCAATTGTTTCTCTCACCCGCTCTTCCCTACCGTCAGCTTGGGCAGGTAGGGGAGCTTCTTCACGATGACAATCCCGTCAAAGAAAGATGGCTGGGACCGCTGGCTGATCACGTTGGCGACCAGCACAGCGATGAGAACTGGCAGGATGTGGGACATCTGCCCTGTCAGCTCAAAAACCAGCACGGCGGTGGAGATGGTGTGGGTGACTGCTCCAGAATAGGCTGCAGCCCCTACAGAGAGGCAGAGAGAGAGAGACAAATTACACACAGTAAGACAGAGAAAACTATCTGGGCTCTGTCCCTTCAGATGTTCTTTTATTCAAACTGAAGGAGCTTCAAACCCACTTGGGCACCTCTGAAAACATGTGGTTGATACAAAAACAGTAGTTGCTGGGAAAACTCAGCAGGTCTGGCAGCGTTTATGCACAGAAAGCAGAGTTAACGTTTCAGGTCCAGTAAGCCTTTTTTAAGAATTCCTGAAACATTAACTCTGCTCTCTCTCCACAAACTCTGCCAGACCTGCTGCATTTTCCCAGCAATTTGTTTGCATTCTACTTTCCAGCATCCATAGTTCTTTGTTTTTTGTTGACACGTTGTTAACATTTTCCATCTTTTAGTCATCAGGACAGGTGCAAGAATGTCAAATTTCAAAGGGAGCAACAATTTATACTACATGAGAAAAGGTTGCTGATTGGTTGGCAAGTCAACTCCGATTGGCTGAGGCACTTGAGGGAGGAACTATAGCCCCGACACTTCTGTTTAATTTAAAAAAATGCAATTCCTGAACATGTTCCTTCTGCCTGCAGACGATTTGTATGAATATACGTAGCTCATTAGAAATCTCGAATGAGCCATTTTTCTGGCCTGACTCATTTTCCCACGGTTGACAGAAGCTAATATACACAAAAGATGGTTTTATTAATACTATAGGCAAAGATGTGTTAGCACTGAGGCTGCACCCCTGGAGGTTACAATGCTACATATGAGGAGAAAAGGTTCTGCAGCATCTATTACTGTCTGAAATTAAAGGCAGTTACATCTTAGGAATTCTGGCTCTGAGAGATTGCTTGGAATAGTTGGAATCTGGCGAGTGACATTGTTCACTTTTTCATCTGGGATTTTGGTTTAATGGGATAGTTATTCCTTTTATCAGCTGGGACTGTTGGACCATGTGTTTCTGGGGGATGATCTCTAGTTTATGTTGAGGCAATAGTCCTTTAAAACTAGATTTCTCTGAAAGGCAAATACTTCAAATAAATGTAGCTTGTTTCCAATAATTGAGCATGTGTCCAAGCTGCCTGGGAGATAATGGCAATGTAATTTGGAGAACAGGAAGTTGGTTATAAGGAAGGAGTACATACCTGGATGTAGTTCCCTTTCTAACAGTTCGGTCTTAGAGTCATAGAATCATAGAGCTGTACAGCACAGAAACAGAACCTTCCACCCGACTTGTTCATCCCAGTTGCCAGCATTTGGCCCGTATCCCTCTAAACCCTTCCTGTTCATGTCCCCACCCAGATGCCTTTCAAATGTTGTAATTGTATCAGCCTCCACCACCTCCTCTGGCAGCTCGTTCCATACACACATCACCTTCTGCATGAAAAAGTTTCCCCTGCGGTCCCTTTTAAATCTTTCACTTCTCACCTTAAGCCGTCTGGTTTTGGGCTACTTTATGCTGGGAAAAAGACCCTGCCTATTTACCCAATCCATGCCCCTCATGATTTTATAAACCTCTGCAGGGTCACCCCTCAGCCTGTGACGCTCCAGGGAAAATAGCCCCAGCCTATTCAGCCTCAGCATCTGGTAGCAATTACTGAAACTGTGGGAACAAATGCAAAAGGAGGAAATACAATGACCATTTAAAAAGCAGAACAGGTACAAGATTTGAGAGCACCCAGATAGAGATTGCTATCAAAGACCATGAGAAATTAAGACGGTTATAACTGCCAATGTTGTGAAGCATGGTACCTGAAGAAGTCAACACCTCCAGTACTTCTCCAGAATCCAACAATTTTTGGAAAATTACTACAAATGCTTCCACTATATCTGTAGCTATTTCTTTTAACATCTTTTCCAGACAAGCTATCAGGGCCAGGGGACTCATCTGCCTTGGGCCCCGTTAATGTGGAAAGGCTGCTAACATCGTCAATGACCCATTGCACCCTGGTAATGATCTCCTACAATGTCTTCCATCAGGCAGGAGGTACGGAAACCTGAACACACGCACCAGCAGGTTCAGGAACAGCTGCTTCCTGGCCATTACCAGACTGATGAATGGCTTCTCTAGCCTCAAATAATGCTGATCTTGCTAACGTTAATCTCACCTAGAGCCCACCCTGTGCAATGTAATCAGCATGCCTTTGTCTAAGTCTCTTTGATCTGTACATTCTTTGCTTACTATGATTTGCCTGTACCGCTCACAAACAAAGCTTCTCATTGTATTTTGGCACACGTGACAACTAATAACCAATCAATCAATTAATCCAAATGATGGTACTTAATTCTTCCCCATATTCTTTAGCATTAATAGAAGTTCAAAGTGTCTTCCACCATAAAGACTGATGCAAAATATCTATTTAACTCCTCTGTGATGTTCCCCAAATCCATCTCCCAGGTTCATTTGCTAAGGTGCCTATATTCACTTTGACCTTCCTCTTCATATTGTTCAGGAAGTTCTTCTTGTCAGTTTTCATATTTCTTGCTTGTTTTCCATGCAGTTTATTTTCTGGGCCTTTACTCTCTTTTTAGTCCACTATTGCTTGATTTGGGAGTTATCCAAGCGTTCAGGGCTACCTCTGACTTAGACCATTTGGCCTCACAAGTCCACACCAACCCTTAGAACAGCATCTCGCCCCTGTAACCCTGCATTTCCCGTGGCTAATGCACCTAACCTACACATCCCTGGGCACTCTGGGCAATTTAGAATGGCCAACCACCTAACCTGCACATCTTTGGGCTGTGAGAGAAACTGGAGCACCCGGAGGAAACCCACGCGTGGTGAATGTGCAAATTCCACGCAGACAGTTTCCAAAAGCTGGAACTGAACTCGGGTCCCCTGGTGCTGTGAGGCTGCAGTGCTAACCACTGAGCCACCACACTACGTCTTTCCACACTATTTCTTTCAACTTTGTACTCTTAGAACAAGCTGGATGCCAGGAACATCTCTTCACCAGAATTTGGTTGAAATTCTGAACGAAGGTTGAAAGGGTTAAGAAGAAGTCTGGATAAATGTAACAGTGAGTTGGATTCTGCAATAACCAAGCTCTGAGTGAGCGAAAGAGAGAAAATTCTAGATGTAAGATTTATCTGTTAAAATATTGGGGCCAGGAGAGTTCTGATCCAAGATGGCTGTGCTGAAGATCTATACTCTTATATTGAACTGTAAATCCAGACTGTGGGACAGTAGGAGGTCGTCTGAAGGAACAGGTTTGGCAAAGTTATAGGTAATTAGTTCTATCCTCAATGCAGAAAATAATCAAGATGGTATCTGTAAGAGGTGCCTGAACTATAGTGCTACTTTAACCACCAAAGGCAAGTTGCCAATATTTTGGGGCTGTGGTAGGAGGGGTCAGGAAAGAGGGTCATGGTCATGATTTTTATACATCTCTCTGAGACCTTAGGAACTCTAACATCTTGGCTGAAAGATGGACCTCCAGCAGTGAAGCAATCCCTCAGTGCTGCACTGGAACAGTCAGCCAGGACTGAATACGAATTGCATTATATTGCTTGTTATAGTTACCATAATTATTGCATTAGTTACACATTGAGTAAGTTCAAGACAAAATTTGATGAATTCGTAGTTACTAATGATATCAAGGGAGATGGGGATAATGCAGGAAAGTGGTGACAAAATAGATGATCGGCCATGATTTAGAATCACAGAGCAGACTTGAGGGGCTGAATGGCCTGTTTTTGCACCTACATTTCTATGAAAGGTGTTCTCTAATCTCTTGATTGAAGTCCGAACCCACAACACTGCTTCCCACAGCGACCACACTTCACAAGGAAGCCACTTATTGTTGAATGCTTCCAAAAGTCCTGAGGGCTGAGGAAGTTTGTGCTCTACAGTCAATCAATGCTGCGAGGGATGGAAATGTTAGGATGAGGAAGCAGTAATTTAATGGCTGCGAGATTTGTGGAGGATAGCAGTGTGAACTAGTCCATGCATCATGGAAACACCACAGCAGTTAGTAACTTTGGCACCTGTTGTCAAAGGGAATAAGAGAACATGGCTATTTGGGACTCTAAGCAGTGGCAACAAAACAAATGCAATGATATAAAACATATTGAAACATCACCACCAATGGGAACAGTGTGTGCCAATAAGACACACTGCAGCAAACCAGCTAAAGATGCAGCGATTAAAGTAGGGGTCCTGAAAAAGGTTGGACTTCAGAAAGGTGTGGTACTGGATGAGATTGCAAAGAGGGGATGAGGCCATGAAACAAACAGGGATGAGAGTCGCTTGACAAGAAGTCAATGGAGGTCAGTCAGAACATGGGTGAATGGGACTTGGTGCAATTCACGATATAGAAAGTGGCGATTTGAAGCAATTCCCGTGTGAGGAAGGGGCTGAAGGAATTCACTGAGACTAATAACCTAATTTCCTGTTTCAGAATTCCCTCATTATTTCCCACATCACTGTCACAGTGAAAGTCACTGAGGCAGATTATAACTCCCAATTTTCGCCAAAAGAAAGTGCAAAATTAAATGTGCCCAGTCACCTGCCAACGCATAACCTGAAGGAGTAATTTTGATGTGAATTCCTTCTGAAATGATTCCTTCCGGAAAGATCTTGGCCATAATCTCCCCATACAGACGCCCAAGTCCTGCACCTGTGAAGAGTGAGAGTTTTAGAATTTTAATAGAAATCTGACCATTCGAACACTCCCAGGACAGGGACAGCACGGGGTTAGATACAGAGTAAAGCTCTCTCTGCACTGCCCCCAATCAAACACTCCCAGGACAGGGACAGCATGGGGTTAGATACAGAGTAAACCTCTCTCTACACTACCCTCCATCAAACACTCTCTGAAAAGGTACATTATTGGATTTGATACAAAGTAAAGCTCACTTTACACCATCCCCCACCAAATAATGCCAGGATAGGGACAACATAGGGTTAGATACAGAGGAAAGTTCAATCTCCCAGTGGACATATCAGCCTGGGTGTTGCATGGGTTAGATACACAGTACAGTCCTGTCAATATTCTCATAAAGCTGTAGAAAACTTATCATTTACATCGACACAGTGACAGTATGCAGAAAGTGCAGATCCTCACTGAAACAGCTCACGTGGGGAAACTATTGAAATAACGATCTGCAGTTACACACAGTGGTACAGGGGTTTTTTTTAAATAAATGTTCGATTTTGGAGTGCTTACCATAAACAAAAACTGGTAGAAAGTAACCGGCAGGAACAACCATGGTCGTGGCCAACAGCAGCATGAAGAACTAAGAAAAAGTAAAAGAAATATTAAGAACACAAAACCTTACCTTCCTCAGGAGGTGTCAACCCTGGCTCCCTCACTTCCAACAGAGTGGCCTCAGGTATCACTTCCAGATACATGCTACATCATCTCGGCTGATGCACTCCACTGAGTTAGTGCTGCATCATCAGTGATGCCTTTTGTTTTTGGGTGAGACCTTATCCATGCCCTTTCAGGCAGATGTAAAACAGCACGTAGAAATGCTACGGGAGCAGGTGTACTTTGCTAAGATCATGACTGATCTGGTTGCAGCCTCAACTTCCTGCTCCTCTCTGAAAATTCACACCCTTACCTATCAGAGATCTAACCAGCTTAGCTGGGGCTGCATGGTGGCTCAATGGTTAGCACTGCTGCCTCACAATGCCATAGACCCAAGTTCAATTCCAGCCTTCAGTAACTGTGTGGAGTTTGCACATTCTCCCTGTCTTTGCATGGATTTTCTCCATGTACTCCAGTTTCCTCCCACAGTCCAAACTGTGCAGCTAGGTGGATTGGCCGGGTTAAATTTCCCAAAAATGTGCAGGCTGGGTGAGGTAGCCATGGGAAATGCAGGGTTATTGGGGTGGGATGTTCTTCAGAGGGTCTGTGTGGGCTGAGTGGCCTATAGGGATTCTACGTTATTCAAAAATTCCAGCTTCTGCTGACTTTTGGGGAGACAATTCTGCAGATGAAAGATATTCCTGGTATCCAGCATCTTATATGTTTCAATAAGATCAGCTCTCATTCTTCTAAACTTCCACGGGTAAAGACCCAAACTGTTCAACCTTTCTCCATCAGAGAGGGTCCGCATCTCAGGATTGAGTCAAGCCTCTCAGAACACTCTGGCTAACATTTATCCCTCAGACAACAATAGCATTGGAAATTATGCTGGATTTTATGCTAATTTGGAATATAGGGGCTGTATGTTTTGTAGAATCAGGTCATCTCTTGGGACTTTTACAAATAGTGGGTAGGACCCAGATCCGAATGTCATTTAGCCATCGGATGAAAGATGTATTATATAAAACACATAGGTGGGAAATCTGAACTCAGAAGGGCCATTTAGTGCTGAATTCAAAGTGCATCCATTTTTGCTCCTCCAAGCCAGTAACCCACAGTGTGGGATCATGAGCAGTAATAAACACTAGTGATGGATAAATAAGGTCTGTTTAAGTTTTACACTCTAACAATTATTAAATTCCCAGCCCTGTAAATACTGAAAAAGTGGCTGAAGCTGTAAGTTTATATTACCTGCTAAACTCCTTTGATTGGTGAATCATCTGGCATTTAGAAAAGAAATTCTATCTCCTGCAGTTTCAATTGAGTCATTTTTGATATTTTTCACGGGCTTATAGTTGACATCATTGTGAATGTTTTCCAGGATTTCAAAAAGCCACTTGCTCAGCTTTGTGAGGACGTGTGGGGTTGATATTATTTTGATTGTTTATTTAAAGTGGCTATTAAAGGATTATCTGCCCCTGATGTGGTTACTGAACAGAATTTTGTTTTTATAACTCATTGAATATTTCATTAAAAACCTTTAAATGGGTTTTGTGAATGGGACATTCTTTTCAGTGTCAAACACATGTGAGAACTAGTTGCCTTAAACGTAGAACATAGAAGATCATAAGTACAGCTCAGGACAGGCCCTTCAGCCCAAGTTTTTGTGCCAACCTATTATTTTACTCTAAGATCAAGCTACACTGCATACCTTTTGTTTTACTATCATCCATGTGCCTATCCAAAAGTCACTTAAATGTCCCTATTGTATGTGACTCCACTACCACTGCCAGCAGCGCATTTCACACACCTACCATTCTTTGTGTAAAGATCCTCCCTCTGACATCTCCCCTATACCTTCCTCCAATCGCCTTAAAATTATGCCCCCTAGTAAGATGTTAGAAATTTATTTTTTTCATCTCCATGTGGCTCCTGCAGTTCATCTATTGCAAATATTCCATGAATGGCTGTGAAATTGGCAAAGGGAATAGAGTTGGTATGGAGGCAGAAATATGGGTATGAAGTAGTAGCATTGCAGTATGAAGAGAAGCAGGCATGAAGGGTGGCATGGGGAATGGGTGAGTGCCCAAGAACTGTCAGTGGTTCTCAGGAAAAAAAGCATTGGCTACCATCTCAGGCCATCATTTATTGCCCATGGTGATGGTGTGCTACCATCTTGAACCACTGCAGTCCATATGGTGGCAGATGTACCCACAATGCTGTTAGAGGCTGGGTTCGAGGATTTTGACCCAGCGACACTGATGGAACATTAATATATTTCCAAGTCAAGATGGTGAGCAGCTTGGAGGGGTCTCATAGGGCTGGTGTTCCTATGTGTCATTTTCCCTTAGCCCTCTGGGTGACAGAGGGCACAGGTTTGGAAGGTGCTGCCCAAAGTAATCCTGGTGAGTTGTTGCAGTGCATATTGTAGATAATACATACTGCTGTCACTGTGTGTCAGAGGGTCATAGAGATATAGAGTCATGCAGCATGGAAGCAGACCTTTCAGTACAACTTGTCCATGCTAACCATGTTCCCAAACTAAAATAGTCCCACGTGCCTGTTTTTGGTCCATATCCCTCCAAACTATTCCTATTCACGTACCTATTCAAATGTCTTCTAAACATTGTAACTGTGTCAGTGGTAAAGGCAGTGAATGTTCAAAATAGCGGATGGGGTGCCCAAACTAGTGGCTACTTTGACGAATCATGTTGAAATTCTTGTGCGTTGTTGGAGTTGCTCCCATTCAGGCAAGTGTGGGGTATCCCATCACACACCTGACTGATACCTTGTAAATGGTGGAATTCCTATGTGAGACAGGAGGTGAATTACTCAGCACAGGAATCCCAGCTTCTGATCTGCTCTTGTAGCTGCAAGATGTACACAGTTTCGGTTTTTGGTCAATTAAATAATGTACTTGTATTGCCCTATACAGTGAAGGTTCTCTAGATTGGTTCCTGGGATCAGGGAGAGTTGTCCGGTATTGGGAGGCTGAATAAAAGGATTTGATGGTGTCTGGAGCTCAAGAGTAAGAGGTGTTCTGATCTATTTTTCCTTTATTCTTTCACAGGATGAGGATGTCACTGGCCAGGCAGCATTTATGACCCATCCCTAATTGCCCAGAAGGCAGTTAAGAGTCAACCACATTGCAGTGGGTCTGGAGTCACATGTAGGCCAGAACCAGGTAAGGATGGCAGACTCCTTCCCTAAAGGACACTAGTGAACCAGATGGGTTTTTCCCAACAACCAACAATGGATTTGTGATCATCATTAGGTTTTTAATTCCAGATATTTTATTGAATTCAAATTACACCATCTGTAGTGGCAGGATTCGAACCTGGGTCTCCAGATCATTACCTGGGTCTCTGGGTTAACACACATAAAAACAGAAGTTGCTGGAAAAGCTCAGCAGATCTGGCAGCATCTGTGGAGAAAAATCATAGTTAATGTTTAGGGTCCAGTGACCCTTCCTCAGAACCTCAGTTCTTTTGGTTTTCTCTGGATTAACAATCCAGTGATAATACCACTAGGCCATCACCTCCCCGATTGAAATATTCCAACAGGGGTGACAGAAACTGTGCAAAATAGAACACAGGGATGCAATCTGAGGATAATGGGTTGATCATTCAAAATAGAGATGAGGAGAAATTTCTTTACTTAGAAGATTATAAATTATTGGAATTGTCTACACCAGAGGATTGTAGAAGCTCCATCATTGAAAATGTGTATGTCTGAGATGGACAGGTGTCTAAGGGGATCTTGGGATATGGGGAGCAAATGGGAAGTCATAGTTGAGACAGAAGATCAGTCATGATCACATTGATTGGGGGAATCATATCAATTGGGTTCAATGGGACGAATGGTCTACATCTGTTCTAATATCTTGTGTTCCTGTATAGACCAGACCATTCCTCACACTAAAGCAACTTCAAAGCTCATTCCTTCCAAACTGCACTTTTTGTCACTGGAACAGAAATTGTTTATTTACCTTAAGGATGATAAAGAACGTTAACATTTCCAGAGACGAAAGTCTCATGTGGGTCCACTGAAGCCAGTTGGCGTTGTAGGTTGGGGCAGGAGGCTGCCTGGTATTGTTCTGCAACATCTGCTCATCAGACCCCCAGGTACGGTTGTCAAAGAATGTTTCCAAATGTTCCTTCATGGACAGCTGTGAGCAAAGGACTTGTGCTTAAAATAGAGAGATTATGTCAGCTTTGATCGCTAAATGTGCATCTATCCACACTAAGGTACAGATCAGCTGGCGGGTATCCTTCCAATCATTTTTAATTCTGACATGCCCCCTACAATGCAAAGTACCTCTGTAAACTTGCCAGGTTGCCATCACAACTCACCAACCCACTCACTGGAGGCGTTGTTGCACCACCACTGACCAGAGAGTGTAAACACAGCATCATAGGATGGCATGGTGGCTCAGTGGTTGGCACTGCTGCCTCATGGCACCAGGGACCTGCACAGTCTCCCTGTGTCTGCATGGGTTTCCTCTGGGTGCTGTGTTTTCCTCCCACAGTCCAAAGATGTGCAGGCTATTTGGATTGGTCATGTTGAATTACCCATAGCGACCAGGGATGTGCAGGCTAGGTGGGAAATACAGGGTTACAGGGATTGGGGTGGGATGCTGTTTGGAGTGTCAGTGTAGACTCGATGAGACGAATGGCCTGCTTCCACACTGTAGTGATTCAATGATAAGCTTTCCCATTGTAAAGGGAGACATAGAAATTTGTAATGGGAACACAGGAATCCTGATAATGGAATAAGAAACAGATTATGCATGCCCACACTTGTCCAATTACGCGCCACTCTTTCAGTCCTCTTTACCCGGAGTCTGGGATGCTTTCCCCAGTCTGTCTCCCACTCCACTGAAATTTCACAAGAAGGAAATTCCAGCAAATTGATGAGAACAGTGGCAAGGAAATTTCAACCCGTAATTCCCCACATACAGTGTAACAGCAGTTTTACAAATCTGTTGCTAAAAGTTTGATTAAAATAATCACATTGCAGTATCAAAAGTGCACGTAATTGAAAAGCTAAACAAATTTAACAAAGGAAGAAGCTGTGTGATTCCCTGTTGATTATATATATCTTGGAGTTACACTGCGATAACACCAGTTTCTATGCGTGGCTGCATTCGTATGATTTTAAGGCCATTTAGGCTCCTCTTGTGTGCCCAGGAATTGTTAGTGGTTGGCTCTAATCCTGGAGGCTGTACCGGGTTTCTGACACCAGCTAATCTGCTTCTCCCCACCTCAAGTTCTAAAACGCCATCAACTAATAAAACCATCCAGAAAAATACTGAGAACAGCACACAATTTATTTTAATGAACTGCTCCTGAAACTCTTGCCCAGGCTTGCTCAAGAAGGTTAGAGTTTAATTTCTGATTATGGCAGAGCAATCAGAGATGGTGTATGATCCTGTGTGTGACTGTCATCAGTGAGGTGTGAGGATCGACAGAAAATTGGTCTTGGGGCAGATTTGGATGTAAACCTGCACTGAGTCATTATAGCGCCTGGTTTCGGACGCAACTAATGCTTTCAAATGTCACTGAATTTTCACACTAAAATCTAACAGCATTGAATATAACAGTTGGCAAGTTAAGTTACAGCTGTACAAAACTTTACGTAGACCACATTTGGAATTGCATGCAGTTCTGGTTGCCACGCTACCAGAAGGACATGGATGCTTTGGAGAAGGTGCAGAGAAAGATTCCCAGGATGTTGCCTGGGTCTGGAGGGTTTTAGTTGTGAGGAGAGGTTGGATAAACTTGGATTATTTTCGCTGGAAAGACATATGCTGAGGGGCTGAGATGGGGTGGATAGTCAGAGGCTTCTTCCCAGAGTGGAAAGGTCAACCACAACAGGGCATACAAGGTGAGAGGGGGAAAGTTTGGGGGAGAAATGCAGGGATAATTTTTCACACAGAGGGTGGTGTGTGTGTGGAACGCACTGCTGGTGGAAACTGCCACATCAGCCATGTTTAAGGCCTTTCTTGATAGATACATGAAGGAGAGGCAAACAGAGGAATAGAAACTGTGCATGGGCAATAAGCAGTAGGTCTACTGTATTATGTTGGAGAAGTATTCACTGCTTACCCTTGAACCAATGTACTGGCCCACTCCATGGGGAAAGGTTACACTTGCCAATACAAGAGCCACAAGTCCAGCGAATAGAATCTTACTGCAGAAACAAAAATACTGTC